>NC_074685.1:13985805-14098655 GCF_029448725.1 Salvelinus fontinalis
ATATTGTTTTATTGCTTTCGTGATATTTTATTCTAATTATTAATCGTTCCGCTTTATTCTGTAATTTCTGAAACAACACACATACAGAACTGGACATCTTTGTGCCGAAGATTAAGGACAGCTAGCATGCTAGCAACATACTGTTTGGAGAGGTAGTATGGAGGATGATGATGAGGGAGTGGGGAGGTGGGTGAGATATTGTCATTATAATTGCAAAATAGAAATGGAATTTGATTTGTATGTGATTTGTATGTCCAAATACAAAAAAACGTATTTTTTTTAAATATAAACTATATAAATATAAATATATATTTCAAAAAAGAAACAGGACCCTGTCAATCAAAGATAATTTGTAAAAATCCAAATAACTGCGCAGATCTTCATTGTAAAGGATTTAAACACTGTTTCCCATGCTTGTTATAATGAACCATACACAATTAATGAACATGCACCTGTGGAACGGTCGTTAAGACACTAACAGCTCACAGACTGTAGGCAATTAAGATCATAGTTATAAAAACTTGGGACACTAAAGAGGCCTTTCTACTGACTCTGAAAAACACAAAAAGAAAGATGCCCAGGGTCCCTGCTCATCTGCGTGAACGTGCCTTAGGCATGTTGCAAGGAGGCATGAGGACTGCAGATGTGGCCAGGGCAATAAATTGCAATGTCAGTACTGTGAGACGCCTAAGACAGCTCTACAGGGAAACAGGACGGACAGCTGATCGTCCGCGCAGTGGCAGACCACGTGTAACATCATCTGCACAGGATCTGTACATCCGAACATCACACCTGCTGGAAAGGTAGAGCATGGCAACAACAACTGCCCAAGTTACACCAGGAAAGTGTGATCACTCCATCAGTGCTCAGACTGTCCGCAATAGGCTGAGAGAGGCTGGACTGAGGGCTTGTAGGCCTGTGGTAAGGCAGGTCCTCACCAGACATCACCGCCAACAATGTCGCCTATGGGCAAAAACCCACCGTTGCTGGACCAGACAGGACTGGCAAAAAGTGCTCTTCACTGACGAGTCACGGTTTTGTCTTACCAGGGGTGATGCTAGGATTCAAGTTTATCGTCGAAGGAATGGGCGTTACACCGAGAACTGTACTCTGGAGCGGGATCGATTTGGAGGTGTACTCTGGAGCGGGATCGATTTGGAGGTGGAGAGTCCATCATGGTCTGGAGCAGTGTGTCACAGCATCATCGGACTGAGCTTGTTGTCATTGCAGGCAATCTCAACGCTGTGCGTTACAGGGAAGACATCCTCCACCCTGATGTGGTACCCTTCCTGCAGGCTCATCCTGACATGACCCTCCAACATGACAATGCCACCAGCCATACTGCCAGTTCTGTGCGTGATTTCCTGCAAGACAGGAATGTCAGTGTTCTGCCATGGCCAGCGAAGGGCCTTGATCTCAATCCCATTGAGCACGTTGGTGACCTGTTGGATCGAAAGGTGAGGGCTATGGCCATTCCCCCCCCCAGAAATGTCCGGGAACTTGCAGGTGCCTTGGTGGAAGAGTGGGGTAACATCTCACAGCAAGGACTGGCAAATCTGGTGCAGTCCATGAGGAGGAGATGCACTGCAGTACTTAATTCAGTTGGTGGCCACACCAGATACTGACTGTTACTTTTGATTTTGATTTTGACCCCCCTTTGTTCAGGGACACATTATTCCATTTCTGTTCGTCACATTTCTGTGGAACTTGTTCATTTTATGTCTCAGTTGTTGAATCTTGCTATGTTCATACAAATATTTACACATTAAGTTTGCTGAAAATAAACGCAGTTGACAGTGAGAGGATGTTTCTTTTCTTGCTGACTTAATATATATATATATATATATATTTACCCCTTTTTTCCCCCAATTTTGTTATATCCAATCAGTAATAGTCTTGTCCCATCACTGCAACTCCCGTATGGACTCGGGAGAGATGAAGGTCTAGAGCCGTGCGTCCTCCAAAACACAACCCAGCCAAGCCACACTGTTTCTTGACACAACGTCCGCTTAACCCAGAAGTCAGCCGCACCAATGTGTTTGAGGAAAAACCGTACACCTGGCGACCGTGTCAGCATGCATTGCACCCGGCCCGCCACAGGAGTCGCTAGTGCACGATGGGACAAGAACATCCCTGCCGGCCAAACCCTCCCCTAACCCGGACAACGCTGGGCCAATTGTGCGCCGCCCCATGGGTCTTCCGGTCGCAAACCAGGATCTCTAGTGGCACAGCTAGCACTGCGATGCAGTGCCTTAGACCACCGCGCCACTCGGGAGGCCACTGAAAAACTCTTCCTTTTTAATCAAATCACTTGCTAGCTGGTGGTGAACTATGTGGCCATTGAGGAAAGCAGTGTCGATCAGATTAAAAAAAATATATATATATTTATTTAATTCTGCATTTGTGAGTCATCTCCTTTTGAAAGACATTGCTAATGCAACAGCTTAGTCCACCTGCGACATACATAATCAACAACACTGAATGGCTCCAAGTTAGTGTCAGGAGTGACGGATTGGCTGCTGGTGTGGTGATACTGATGATTTGTCCCCACAGATGGTTTGTTTACATAGCAGGTTAGGATAATTAACGTGGTCGGTTAGGAGAACTAAGACAGCAGGTTGGGTGAATGAATGTAGGAGGTTAAGAGAATGGTTAGGAAAATTGTCAAGGTTAGGCTTAGCTACAATGCTACAGCTCTCAACAACTGTTGTCCCCAACACGCCCACTAGACAGAGCTGTTGTAGGCCTAGCTACCCCATCTAACCACAACGGTAGAAACATAAACAAATCATCGGTAGCGACAAATTATCAGTATAATAACACCGGCATGGGCCACTTGTATCAATAAACCCCTATCAGAAAATGGTTTGTGTGCTAATCCTTTCTTTATTTACTGTTTTATTCACGTTTTTAAGTGCTGGTGACAAATCATGAACCTGATTTCTGCATAGATTGTAATGGATACATATGATACATGTAAAGGTTGTACTGATTATGATGAGCTAATGCTAAGCTATTTGCCAGCTATGTGTGGAGCCATGTTGACATCATTCAATGTATTCTGGGTGTCACGTAAACATCTATCAGACCAAAGATGTTATAGCAAAACAAGGTGAAGGGAAGGTTCACTCGTCTTTCGAGTAAACTTCCGAAAATGAATGATTTATAGATGAAACCCTCCTCGTCTTCAACATGCATACTGCAAATAGGCCCCTCTCGTCTTGTCACCTTTTCTTATCTTTGGTTGACGCAGAAAACAAACATGTAGGTGCGCGCAAACTTTACCCACCTTGAAATTACTTTACATTTTTAGAAAGTGTTTAACTCTATTATTTCGATTGCTGGTGAGCTCACCCAGGATGTGATACATTTGAAATATCTTCCTTAGCATACTGGTTATTGTTCGGAATTTCGGATGACCGACGTGCCCAAAGTAAACTGCCTGTGACTCAGGCCCAGAAGCTAGGATATGCATATACTTGGTAGCATTGGAAAGCATTGGATAGATTCTAAAACTGTTACAATAATGTCTGTGAGTATGACAGAACTGATATGGCAGGCAAAACCCAGAGGAAAATCCATCCGGAATAATTTTTTGTTTTAGGTCAAAGGCCATTTCAAATCCAGCCTATGGGAAATACAAATAGATAGGACCCAGATTGCAGTTCCTATGGCTTCCACTAGATGTCAACAGTCTTTAGAAAGGGTTTCAGGCTTGTTTTTTGATAAATGAGCAAGTTGTTGTAGTTTTTCTAAGGTGTCTCATTAGAAATGTAGTCTTGTTGGAGTGTGAATGAGGTGCACGCTCTTTGTTATTTATCTTCCCTATTGAACATACTATTCTCCATTTTAAATATTATCGTTTATTTAGATATTAGAGTACCTGAGGATTAATTAGAAACATTGTTTGACTTGTTTGAACCAACTTTACAGGTACCTTTTTGGATTTGTTTGTATACATGTTGAACAAGTGGATTACTGAGATCATTGGCGCCAACTAAACTGACTTTTTTGGATATAAAGAAGGACTTTATTGGAGAAAAAAAACATTAATTGTGTAGCTGGGACCCTTGGAATTGCAAACAGAGTTAGATCTTCAAAGGTAAGTGATTTATTTCATCGCTATTTGTGATTTTGTGACGCCTGTGCTGGTTGAAAAAGTATTTTGACGTGGGGCGCTGTCCTCAGATAATCGCATGGTATGCTCTCGCCGTAAAGCCTTTTTGAAATCTGACATCTGGATTAACAAGAAGTTAAGCTTTTAAATGATGTATGACACTTGTATTTTCATGAATGTTTAATATTCAGATTTTTTTATTTTGAATTTCGCGCTCTGTAATTTCAACGGATGTTGTCGTAGGTGTCCCGGTAGCGGTTCATGCACTCAAACAGGATATACAGAACAAAAATATAAATGCAACATGCAACAATTTCAAAGATTTTACTGAGTTACATTTCATATAAGAAAATCTGTCAATTGAAATCAATTAATTAGGCCCTATTCTATGGCTTTCACATGACTGGGAATACAGATATGCATCTGTTGGTCACAAATATCTTTAAAAAATGGTATGGGCATGGATCATAAAACCTGTCAGTATCTGGTGTGACCACCATTTGCCTCATGCAGCGCGACACATTTCCTTCGCATAAAGTTGATCAGGCTGTTGAATATGGCCTGTGGAATGTTGTTCCACTCCTCTTCAATGGCTGTGCAAAGTTACTGGATATTGGTGGGAACTGGAACACGTTGTTGTACACGTTGATCCAGAGCATTCCAAACATGCTCAATGGGTGACATGTCTGGTGAGTATGCAGGCCATGGAAGAACTGGGACATTTTCAGCTTCCAGGAATTGTGTACAGATCCTTGTGACATGGGGCTGTGCACTATCATGCTGAAACATGAGGTGATGGCGGTGCATGAATGGCACTACAATGAACCTCAGGATCTTGTCACGGTATCTCTTTGCATTCAAATTGCCATCAATAAAATGTAATTGTGTTCATTGTCAATAGCTTATGCCTGCCCATACCATAACCCCACCGCCACCACCGACATCAGCAAACCGCCCGCCCCACACGAGGCCAGTTCGACGTACTGCACAATTCTCTACAACAACATTGGAGGCGGCTTATGGTAGCGAAATAAATGTTCAATTCTCTGGCAAAAGCTCTGGTGAACATTCCTGCATTCAGCATGCCAATTGCACGCTTCCTCAAAACTTGAGACGTCTGTGGCATTGTGTTGGGTGACACAACTGTACATTTTACAGTGGCCTTGTATTGTCCCCAGCACAAGGTGCTGTAATTATTATGCTGTTTATTTAGCTTCTTGATATGCCACATTTGTCAAATGGATGGATTATCTTGGCAAAGGAGAAAAGCTGACTAACAGGAATGTAAACTGATTTGTACACATAATTTGAGAGAAATAAGCTTTTTGTGCGTATGGAATATGTATGGTATCTTTTATTTCAGCTCATGAAACATGGGACCAACACTTGTTGCGTTTATATTTTTGTTCAGTGTAGTAAATGCCATTAGCTAATTCATATTATGTTTTCCATCAGCTGAGAGTTGGCTAAATATGACCGCTTATGTTAGCTCACAGTTTACTCAGTTAGCGCTAGGACTAATTTAGCCTACATTTTCCGATTTGGATGGGAATTGTGTTATGCTGTCGCTACTTCTGTGACAGTGGCCATCAGTGAAGTTTAAGAGAGGGAGGATGAAACATTTTATGAGAATGGTCTTATTTCAATTACAGCATATTGGATGACTGTTATTCATATTCCATTCACCCAGCTCAATGTAATATTGATAGGTTTAGGCTACTATATGATAGTAGAATTTTCCCTATACTATATATGATGAGGTTGCTACAACCTAGCCTTTGAAGGAAAGTTTACAACGTAGGTGCATAGGATACCACCTTGCACTCTCGTGCCCGCATCTAGCTGACCTAGGGTGTAATCATTAGTCCAAGAGTTTCTATTGGACAAATTCAGGTATGTTTCATTCCTTTTCCTTCCGTTTAACCTGTTGATGATAGGTGGCGCTATTTACACTTTGGGGGAAAATCGTTCACAATTTAAACGGCCTCATACTCAATTCTTGCTCGTACAATATGCATATTATTATTACTATTGGATAGAAAACACTCTCTAGTTTCTAAAACCGTTTGAATTATTTCTCTGTGTGAAACAGAACTCCTTCTGCAGCACTTTTCCTGTCAGGGAGTGAGATTTCAGAAATCCAGGTCCCTGTTCTGAGATCAGTTTATAAGTCCCCATGCAAGCTATGAGGGTACATGCACTGCATACGCCTTCCTCTAGATGTCAGTAAGCGGTGAGACTTTGAATGGAGTCGATTGTGCAATCTGGGACCTTATATTAGACCATGGAACAGGAAGTACCGTTCTTTTCAACAGTGCGCTTGGCGCATGAAGACATCAGAATGGCGTACTGCAAACGCTTTCGTTTTAGTATTTCTATATCTCCTGTCATGTTTTTATTCGTTATAGGTGTTAAAGACATCATAAGGTAGTTAATTTAAACCGACTTATAGCAGTTTATAGCAGTTTATTGCGATTTTCTGGGATTTCTTTGCCATGCGTTTTCACGAGTTGGACACCACTCCAGTTGGCGGCTAACGTTTAGCGGCTAATTCGACCGGACAAGAGGATTGTTTTGAAGAAAGGACACCTTGCCCAAGATTCTGATGGAAGCTCAGCTAATAGTAAGCAGTCTTTATGCTGATAATTCATTGTTCTGTTGAAAAATGTCAAATGCATGAAACGCCATTGTTTGCAGTGTAGCATTGTGTTATCGCAGCCTGTATTGCGCAGTAAGGTTCATTTTAAAAATGTAATTTGGCAATTGCATTAAGAACTAATTTTGTCTTTCAATTGCTGTCCAACCTGTATTTTTTAGTCAAGTTTTGGAATAGTTTTCGATAAGAATAGGTGTCTTTCCAAGATGGCGCCAGACAGATTGCTTGATGTTATGGACACTATTTTCATTGTATAAGCACGATTTGTGCCGCTAAATATGCAAATTTTCGAACAAACTCTATATGCATTGTGTAATATGATGTTATAGGACTGTCATCTGAAGAATTCTGAGAAGGTTAGTGAAAAAATTAATATCTTTTGGTAGTTTATACCTAATGGCATTGTTTGGCTTGAATCAATGCTATTGTGAGCTATTGTGCTAAGCTAATATAACGCTATATCGTGTTTTCGCTGTAAAACACTTAGAACATCTGAAATATTATCTGGATTCACAAGATCTGTGTCTTTCAATTGCTGTACGCTGTGTATTTTTAAGAAATGCTTTATGATGAGTAACTGGGTAATACACGTTGGTCTCTATAATTGCTCTGGCTGCTTCGGTGCTATTTTTGACGGTAGCTCTGATGGTAGCTGCAATGTAAAACTGATTTATACCTCAAATATGCACATTTTTCGAACAAAACATAGATTTATTGTATAACATGTTATAAGACTGTCATCTGATGAAGTTGTTTTTTGGTCAGTTTGGTTGGTTCTTGGTTAGTTAGGTTGGCTTTGTGCATGCTACCTGTGCTGTGAAAAATGTCTGTCCTTTTTTGTATTTGGTGGTGAGCTAACATAAATGTATGTGGTGTTTTCGCTGTAAAACATTTTAAAAATCGGACATGTTGACTGGATTCACAAGATGTGTATCTTTCATTTGCTGTATTGGACTTGTTAATGTGTGAAAGTTAAATATTTCTAAAAAATATCTTTTGAATTTCGCGCACTGCCTTTTCAGTGGAATGTGGGAGGAGTTCCGCTAGCGGAACGCCAGAGCCAGACAGGTTAATTGTGTTTTAATACATTTAATCAATTATTTGTTGACCTGAATATATTTAGTATAGTTTTAACCCAAAAATGATACTTCTTTAAATGTTTCACTATTTTTATGAAATTCACTGAGGAGGATCGTCCTCCCCTTCCTCCTCTGAGGAGCCTCCACTGTTCTGTGAATGTCGGAACATTGCATCCAAAAATAAACTGCTGACATTGAGGACATAACATTTTAAAGACTGTATTTGTGCAAAAATATTTCTGTGAAAAAGCAATGAGGCCAGATCAAATGCTGACAGTTGCATCAATCGTAACTAGACGTTCTGATGAAGTGATCTAATCACACCGGTTTGAGTGTACGATGCAGGGACCACTGTAGAATGATCACACCTGTGTGTTCGTACATGTCAAAGGGTTAATTGCCAATTTGTGGTGGATACATGTTTATAAAAATGAGGATCTGCTGGAGTCCAAGTCAAACCAAGATTCCTTATTTCTGAGCTCAGAGAGAATAACAGAGTTACACAGCGCAGTGTAGACAGTCTGAATTCCCAAGCATTGGGTGAGAAGCACATATATTCATAGTTCCTGTTCTTGGGCGGGACTCTCAGTTCCGTTTCTATTTATACAAGGAAACAGGAGCAAGCTGGTTTGCAACACAGGATTAAACTCCCAAGAACAGGAGATTATAATAAAACAGTGTCACAAAGTCTCACAAGGTTAGTCACATATTCAGTTCTGTGGACATATACAATTACAATGTTCCAGCACAATTCCTTACTAAAAGAATAGAGATGAAAACTCTCCTCCTAGTCTGCAGTCTGTCTGCTGCCATTCCACCGCAAACCACTTATAGCTTTAGTCTAGAACTCCAACAAGCATGTTCACTTACAGCTCTAGAACTCCAACAATCATGTTCGCTTACAGCTCTAGAACTCCAACAAACATATTCACTTACAGCTCTAGAACTCCAACAACCATGATCACTTACAGCTCTAGAACTCCAACAAGCATGTTCACTTACAGCTCTAGAACTCCAACAAACATGTTCACTTAAAGATCTAGAACTCCAACAAGTATGTTCACTTACAGCTCTAGAACTCTAAGAAACATGTTCACTTACAGCTCTAGAACTCCAACAAACATGTTCACTTACAGCTCTAGAACTCCAACAAGCATGTTCACTTACAGCTCTAGAACTCCAACAAACATGTTCACTTACAACTCTATAACTTTAACAACCATGTTCACCTACCGCTCTAGAACTCCAACAAACATGTTCACTTACAGCTCTAGAACTCCCAACAAACATGTTTACTTACAGCTCTAGAACTCCAACAAACATGTTCACTTCCAGCTCTAGAACTCCCAAAAAACATGTTCACTTACAGCTCTAGAACTCCAACAAACATGTTCACTTAAAGCTCTAGAACTCCAACAAGCATGTTCACTTACAGCTCTAGAACTCCAACAAACATGTTCACTTACAGCTCTAGAACTCCAACAAACATGTTCACTTACAGCTCTAGAACTCCAACAAACATGTTCACTTAAAGATCTAGAACTCCAACAAGTATGTTCACTTACAGCTCTAGAACTCTAACAAACATGTTCACTTACAGCTCTAGAACTCCAACAAACATGTTCACTTACAGCTCTAGAACTCCCAAAAAACATGTTCACTTACAGCTCTAGAACTCCAACAAGCATGTTCACTTACAGCTCTAAAACTCCAACAACCATGTTCACTTACAGATCTAGAACTCCAACAAGTATGTTCACTTACAGCTTGAAAAACTCCAAAAACCATGTTCACTTACAGATCTAGAACTCCAACAAGCATGTTCACTTACAGCTCTAGAACACCAAGCACCATGTTCACTTACAGATCTAGAACTCCAACAACCATGTTCACTTACAGCTCTAAAACTCCAACAACCATGTTCACTTAAAGATCTAGAACTCCAACAACCATGTTCACTTACAGCTCTAGAACTCCAACAAACATGTTCACTTACAGCTCTAGAACTCCAACAACCATGTTCACTTACAACTCTAGAACTCCAACAACCATGTTCACTTACAACTCTATAACTTCAACAACCATGTTCACCTACCGCTCTAGTACTCCAACAAACATGTTCACTTACAGCTCTAGAACTCCCAACAAGCATGTTCACTTACAGCTCTAGAACTCCAACAAACCTGTTTACTTACAGCTCTAGAACTCCAACAAACATGTTCACTTACAGCTCTAGAACTCCCAAAAAACATGTTCACTTACAGCTCTAGAACTTCAACAAACATGTTCACTTAAAGCTCTAGAACTCCAACAAGCATGTTCACTTACAGCTCTAGAACTCCAACAAACATGTTCACTTACAGCTCTAGAACTCCAACAAACATGTTCACATACATCTCTAGAACTCCAACAAACATGTTCATTTGCAGCTCTAGAACTCCAACAAGCATGTTCACTTACAGCTCTAGAACTCCAACAAGCATGTTCACTTAAAGATCTAGAACTCCAACAAGTATGTTCACTTACAGCTCTAGAACTCTAACAAACATGTTCACTTACAGCTCTAGAACTCCAACAAGCATGTTCACTTACAGCTCTAGAACTCCAACAAACATGTTTACTTACAGCTCTAGCACTCCAACAAACATGTTCACTTACAGCTCTAGAACTCCCAAAAAACATGTTCACTTACAGCTCTAGATCTTCAACAAACATGTTCACTTAAAGCTCTAGAACTCCAACAAGCATGTTCACTTACAGCTCTAGAACTCCAACAAACATGTTCACTTACAGCTCTAGAACTCCAACAAACATGTTCACTTACAGCTCTAGAACTCCAACAAACATGTTCACTTAAAGATCTAGAACTCCAACAAGTATGTTCACTTACAGCTCTAGAACTCTAACAAACATGTTCACTTACAGCTCTAGAACTCCAACAAACATGTTCACTTACAGCTCTAGAACTCCCAAAAAACATGTTCACTTACAGCTCTAGAACTCCAACAAGCATGTTCACTTACAGCTCTAAAACTCCAACAACCATGTTCACTTACAGATCTAGAACTCCAACAAGTATGTTCACTTACAGCTTGAAAAACTCCAAAAACCATGTTCACTTACAGATCTAGAACTCCAACAAGCATGTTCACTTACAGCTCTAGAACACCAAGCACCATGTTCACTTACAGATCTAGAACTCCAACAACCATGTTCACTTACAGCTCTAAAACTCCAACAACCATGTTCACTTAAAGATCTAGAACTCCAACAACCATGTTCACTTACAGCTCTAGAACTCCAACAAACATGTTCACTTACAGCTCTAGAACTCCAACAACCATGTTCACTTACAACTCTAGAACTCCAACAACCATGTTCACTTACAACTCTATAACTTCAACAACCATGTTCACCTACCGCTCTAGTACTCCAACAAACATGTTCACTTACAGCTCTAGAACTCCCAACAAGCATGTTCACTTACAGCTCTAGAACTCCAACAAACCTGTTTACTTACAGCTCTAGAACTCCAACAAACATGTTCACTTACAGCTCTAGAACTCCCAAAAAACATGTTCACTTACAGCTCTAGAACTTCAACAAACATGTTCACTTAAAGTTCTAGAACTCCAACAAGCATGTTCACTTACAGCTCTAGAACTCCAACAAACATGTTCACTTACAGCTCTAGAACTCCAACAAACATGTTCACATACATCTCTAGAACTCAAACAAACATGTTCATTTGCAGCTCTAGAACTCCAACAAGCATGTTCACTTACAGCTCTAGAACTCCAACAAGCATGTTCACTTAAAGATCTAGAACTCCAACAAGTATGTTCACTTACAGCTCTAGAACTCTAACAAACATGTTCACTTACAGCTCTAGAACTCCAACAAGCATGTTCACTTACAGCTCTAGAACTCCAACAAACATGTTTACTTACAGCTCTAGCACTCCAACAAACATGTTCACTTACAGCTCTAGAACTCCCAAAAAACATGTTCACTTACAGCTCTAGATCTTCAACAAACATGTTCACTTAAAGCTCTAGAACTCCAACAAGCATGTTCACTTACAGCTCTAGAACTCCAACAAACATGTTCACTTACAGCTCTAGAACTCCAACAAACATGTTCACTTACAGCTCTAGAACTCCAACAAACATGTTCACTTACATCTCTAGAACTCCAACAAACATGTTCATTTGCAGCTCTAGAACTCCAACAAGCATGTTTACTTACAGCTCTAGAACTCCAACAAACATGTTCACTTAAAGATCTAGAACTCCAACAAGTATGTTCACTTACAGCTCTAGAACTCTAACAAACATGTTCACTTACAGCTCTAGAACTCCAACAAGCATGTTCACTTACAGCTCTAGAACTCCAACAAACATGTTTACTTACAGCTCTAGCACTCCAACAAACATGTTCACTTACAGCTCTAGAACTCCCAAAAAACATGTTCACTTACAGCTCTAGAACTCCAACAAACATGTTCACATACAGCTCTAAAACTCCAACAACCATGTTCACTTACAGATCTAGAACTCCAACAAGCATGTTCACTTACAGCTTGAAAAACTCCAAAAACCATGTTCACTTACAGCTCTAGAACACCAACCACCATGTTCACTTACAGATCTAGAACTCCAACAACCATGTTCACTTACAGCTCTAAAAACTCCAACAACCATGTTCACTTACAGATCTAGAACTCCAACAACCATGTTCACTTACAGCTCTAGAACTCCAACAAACATGTTCACTTACAGCTCTAGAACTCCAACAACCATGTTCACTTACAGCTCTAGAACTCCAACAAGCATGTTCACTTACAGCTCTAGAACTCCAACAAACATGTTCACTTAAAGCTCTAGAACTCCAACAAGCATGTTCACTTACAGCTCTAGAACTCAAACAAACATGTTCAGTTACAGCTCTAGAACTCCAACAAGCATGTTCACTTACAGCTCTATAACTCCAACAAACATGTTCAATTACAACTCTATAACTTCAACAACCATGTTCACTTACCGCCCGAGAACTCCAACAAACATGTTCACTTACAGCTCTAGAACTCCAACAAACATGTTCACTTACAACTCTAGAACTCCAACAAACATGTTCACTTACAGCTCTAGAACTCCAACAAACATGTTTACTTACAGCTCTAGAACTCCAACAAACATGTTCACTTACAGCTCTAGAACTCCAACAAACGTGTTCACTTACAGATCTAGAACTCCAACAAAAATGTTCACTTACAGCTCTAAAATTCCAACAACCATGTTCACTTACAGATCTAGAACTCCAACAAGCATGTTCACTTACAGCTTGAAAAACTCCAAAAACCATGTTCACTTACAGCTCTAGAACTCCAACAAACGTGTTCACTTACAGATCTAGAACTCCAACAAGCATGTTCACTTACAGCTCTAAAATTCCAACAACCATGTTCACTTACAGATCTAGAACTCCAACAAGCATGTTCACTTACAGCTCTAAAACTCCAACAACCATGTTCACTTACAGCTCTAAAACTCCAACAAACATGTTCACTTATAGCTCTAGAACACCAACAACCATGTTC
The DNA here is from genome assembly GCF_029448725.1 of Salvelinus fontinalis. NCBI lineage: Eukaryota > Metazoa > Chordata > Actinopteri > Salmoniformes > Salmonidae > Salvelinus > Salvelinus fontinalis. The sequence goes on from NC_074685.1 coordinate 13,999,257, forward strand.
ACTTGCAGATCAAGAACTTCAACAACCATGTTCACTTACAGCTCTAGAACTCCAACAAACGTGTTCACTTACAGATCTAGAACTCCAACAAGCATGTTCACTTACAGCTCTAAAATTCCAACAACCATGTTCACTTACAGATCTAGAACTCCAATAAGCATGTTCACTTACAGCTCTAATACTCCAACAAACATGTTCACTTATAGATCTAGAACTCCAACAACCATGTTCACTTACAGCTCTAAAACTCCAACAAACATGTTCACTTACAGCTCTAGAACACCAACAACCATGTTCACTTGCAGCTCTAGAACACCAACAACCATGTTCACTTACAGCTCTGGAACTCCAACAAACATGTTCACTTACAGCTCTAGAACTCCAACAAGCATGTTCACTTACAGCTCTTGAACACCAACAACCATGTTCACTTACAGCTGTAGAACTCCAACAAACATGTTCACTTAAAGGTCTAGAACACCAACAAGTATGTTCACTTACAGCTCTAGAACTCCAACAACCATGTTCACTTACAGCTCTAGAACTCCAACAACCATGTTCACTTGCAGTTCAAGAACTTCAACAACCATGTTCACTTACAGCTCTAGAACTCCAACAAGCATGTTCACTTACAGGTCTTGAACACCAACAAACATGTTCACTTACAGCTCTAGAACACCAACAAACATGTTCACTTACAGCTCAAGAACACCAACAAGCATGTTCATTTACAGCTCTAGAACTCCAACAAACATGTTCACTTACAGCTCTAGAACTCCAACAAACATGTTCACTTACAGGTCTAGAACTCCAACAAACATGTTCACTTACAGCTCTAGAACTCCAACAAACATGTTCACTTACAGCTCTAGAACTCCCAACAAACATGTTCACTTACAGCTCTAGAACTCCAACAAACATGTTTACTTACAGCTCTAGAACTCCAACAAACATGTTCAATTACAGCTCTAGAACTCCCAAAAAGCATGTTCACTTACAGCTCTAGAACTCCAACAAGCATGTTTACTTACAGCTCTAGAACTCCAACAAACATGTTCACTTACAGCTCTAGAACTCCAACAACCATGTTCACTTACAGCTCTAGAACTCCAACAAGCATGTTCACTTACAGCTCTAGAACTCCAACAAACATGTTCACTTAAAGCTCTAGAACTCCAACAAGCATGTTCACTTACAGCTCTAGAACTCAAACAAACATGTTCAATTACAGCTCTAGAACTCCAACAAACATGTTCACTTACAGCTCTAGAACTCCAATAAGCATGTTCACTTACACCTCTAGAACTCCAACAAACATGTTCACTTACAGCTCTAGAACTCCAACAAGCATGTTCACTTACATCTCTAGAACTCCAACAAGCATGTTCACTTACAGTTCTAGAACTCCAACAAACATGTTCACTTAAAGATCTAGAACTCCAACAAGTATGTTCACTTAAAGCTCTAGAACTCCAACAACCATGTTCACTTACAGCTCTAGAACTCCAACAAACATGTTCACTTACAGCTCTAGAACTCCAACAAACATGTTCACTTACATCTCTAGAACTCCAACAAACATGTTCATTTGCATGTCTAGAACTCCAACAAGCATGTTCACTTACAGCTCTAGAACTCCAACAAACATGTTTACTTACATCTCTAGCACTCCAACAAACATGTTCACTTACAGCTCTAGAACTCCCAAAAAACATGTTCACTTACAGCTCTAGAACTCCAACAAACATGTTTACTTACAGCTCTAGAACTCCAACAAACATGTTCACATACAGCTCTAAAACTCCAACAACCATGTTCACTTACAGATCTAGACCTCCAACAAGCATGTTCACTTACAGCTTGAAAAACTCCAAAAACCATGTTCACTTACAGCTCTAGAACACCAACCACCATGTTCACTTACAGATCTAGAACTCCAACAACCATGTTCACTTACAGCTCTAAAACTCCAACAACCATGTTCACTTACAGATCTAGAACTCCAACAACCATGTTCACTTACAGCTCTAGAACTCCAACAAACATGTTCACTTACAGCTCTAGAACTCCAACAACCATGTTCACTTACAGCTCTAGAACTCCAACAAGCATGTTCACTTACAGCTCTAGAACTCCAACAAACATGTTCACTTAAAGCTCTAGAACTCCAACAAGCATGTTCACTTACAGCTCTAGAACTCAAACAAACATGTTCATTTACAGCTCTAGAACTCCAACAAACATGTTCACTTACAGCTCTAGAACTCCAACAAACATGTTTACTTACAGCTCTAGAACTCCAACAAACATGTTCACTTACAGCTCTAGAACTCCAACAAACGTGTTCACTTACAGATCTAGAACTCCAACAAAAATGTTCACTTACAGCTCTAAAATTCCAACAACCATGTTCACTTACAGATCTAGAACTCCAACAAGCATGTTCACTTACAGCTTGAAAAACTCCAAAAACCATGTTCACTTACAGCTCTAGAACTCCAACAAACGTGTTCACTTACAGATCTAGAACTCCAACAAGCATGTTCACTTACAGCTCTAAAATTCCAACAACCATGTTCACTTACAGATCTAGAACTCCAACAAGCATGTTCACTTACAGCTCTAAAACTCCAACAAACATGTTCACTTATAGATCTAGAACTCCAACAACCATGTTCACTTACAGCTCTAAAACTCCAACAAACATGTTCACTTACAGCTCTAGAACACCAACAACCATGTTCACTTGCAGATCAAGAACTTCAACAACCATGTTCACTTACAGCTCTAGAACTCCAACAAACATGTTCACTTACAGATCTAGAACTCCAACAAGCATGTTCACTTACAGCTCTAAAATTCCAACAACCATGTTCACTTACAGATCTAGAACTCCAACAAGCATGTTCACTTACAGCTCTAATACTCCAACAAACATGTTCACTTATAGATCTAGAACTCCAACAACCATGTTCACTTACAGCTCTAAAACTCCAACAAACATGTTCACTTACAGCTCTAGAACACCAACAACCATGTTCACTTGCAGCTCTAGAACACCAACAACCATGTTCACTTACAGCTCTGGAACTCCAACAAACATGTTCACTTACAGCTCTAGAACTCCAACAAGCATGTTCACTTACAGCTCTTGAACACCAACAACCATGTTCACTTGCAGTTCAAGAACTTCAACAACCATGTTCACTTACAGGTCTTGAACTCCAACAAACATGTTCACTTACAGCTGTAGAACTCCAACAAACATGTTCACTTAAAGGTCTAGAACACCAACAAGTATGTTCACTTACAGCTCTAGAACTCCAACAACCATGTTCACTTACAGCTCTAGAACTCCAACAACCATGTTCACTTGCAGTTCAAGAACTTCAACAACCATGTTCACTTACAGCTCTAGAACTCCAACAAGCATGTTCACTTACAGGTCTTGAACACCAACAAACATGTTCACTTACAGGTCTAGAACACCAACAAACATGTTCACTTACAGCTCTAGAACACCAACAAGCATGTTCATTTACAGCTCTAGAACTCCAACAAACATGTTCACTTACAGCTCTAGAACACCAACAAGTATGTTCACTTACAGCTCTAGAACTCCAACAACCATGTTCACTTACAGCTCTAGAACTCCAACAACCATGTTCACTTGCAGTTCAAGAACTTCAACAACCATGTTCACTTACAGCTCTAGAACTCCAACAAGCATGTTCACTTACAGGTCTTGAACACCAACAAACATGTTCACTTACAGGTCTAGAACACCAACAAACATGTTCACTTACAGCTCAAGAACACCAACAAGCATGTTCATTTACAGCTCTAGAACTCCAACAAACATGTTCACTTACAGCTCTAGAACTCCAACAAACATGTTCACTTACAGGTCTAGAACTCCAACAAACATGTTCACTTACAGCTCTAGAACTCCAACAAACATGTTCACTTACAGCTCTAGAACTCCCAACAAACATGTTCACTTACAGCTCTAGAACTCCAACAAACATGTTTACTTACAGCTCTAGAACTCCAACAAACATGTTCAATTACAGCTCTAGAACTCCCAAAAAGCATGTTCACTTACAGCTCTAGAACTCCAACAAGCATGTTTACTTACAGCTCTAGAACTCCAACAAACATGTTCACTTACAGCTCTAGAACTCCCAAAAAACATGTTCACTTACAGCTCTAGAACTCCAACAAACATGTTTACTTACAGCTCTAGAACTCCAACAAACATGTTCACTTACAGCTCTAAAACTCCAACAACCATGTTCACTTACAGATCTAGAACTCCAACAAGTATGTTCACTTACAGCTTGAAAAACTCCTAAAACCATGTTCACTTACAGATCTAGAACTCCAACAAGCATGTTCACTTACAGCTCTAGAACACCAAGCACCATGTTCACTTACAGCTCTAGAACACCAAGCACCATGTTCACTTACAGATCTAGAACTCCAACAACCATGTTCACTTACAGCTCTAAAACTCCAACAACCATGTTCACTTACAGCTCTAGAACTCCAACAAACATGTTCACTTACAGCTCTAGAACTCAAACAACCATGTTCACTTACAGCTCTAGAACTCCAACAAGCATGTTCACTTACAGCTCTAGAACTCCAACAAACATGTTCACTTAAAGCTCTAGAACTCCAACAAGCATGTTCACTTACAGCTCTAGAACTCAAACAAACATGTTCAATTACAGCTCTAGAACTCCAACAAACATGTTCACTTACAGCTCTAGAACTCCAATAAGCATGTTCACTTACACCTCTAGAACTCCAACAAACATGTTCACTTACAGCTCTAGAACTCCAACAAGCATGTTCACTTACATCTCTAGAACTCCAACAAACATGTTCATTTGCAGCTCTAGAACTCCAACAAGCATGTTCACTTACAGCTCTAGAACTCCAACAAACATGTTTACTTACAGCTCTAGCACTCCAACAAACATGTTCACTTACAGCTCTAGAACTCCCAAAAAACATGTTCACTTACAGCTCTAGAACTCCAACAAACATGTTTACTTACAGCTCTATAACTCCAACAAACATGTTCACTTACAGCTCTAAAACTCCAACAACCATGTTCACTTACAGATCTAGACCTCCAACAAGCATGTTCACTTACAGCTTGAAAAACTCCAAAAACCATGTTCACTTACAGCTCTAGAACACCAACCACCATGTTCACTTACAGATCTAGAACTCCAACAACCATGTTCACTTACAGATCTAGAACTCAAACAAACATGTTCAGTTACAGCTCTAGAACTCCAACAAGCATGTTCACTTACAGCTCTAGAACTCCAACAAACATGTTCACTTACAACTCTATAACTTCAACAACCATGTTCACTTACCGCCCGAGAACTCCAACAAACATGTTCACTTACAGCTCTAGAACTCCAACAAACATGTTCACTTACAGCTCTAGAACTCCAACAAACATGTTCACTTACAGCTCTAGAACTCCAACAAACATGTTTACTTACAGCTCTAGAACTCCAACAAACATGTTCACTTACAGCTCTAGAACTCCAACAAACGTGTTCACTTACAGATCTAGAACTCCAACAAAAATGTTCACTTACAGCTCTAAAATTCCAACAACCATGTTCACTTACAGATCTAGAACTCCAACAAGCATGTTCACTTACAGCTCTAAAATTCCAACAACCATGTTCACTTACAGATCTAGAACTCCAACAAGCATGTTCACTTACAGCTCTAAAACTCCAACAAACATGTTCACTTATAGATCTAGAACTCCAACAACCATGTTCACTTACAGCTCTAAAACTCCAACAAACATGTTCACTTACAGCTCTAGAACACCAACAACCATGTTCACTTGCAGATCAAGAACTTCAACAACCATGTTCACTTACAGCTCTAGAACTCCAACAAACATGTTCACTTACAGCTCTAGAACTCAAACAAACATGTTCAATTACAGCTCTAGAACTCCAACAAACATGTTCACTTACAGCTCTAGAACTCCAATAAGCATGTTCACTTACACCTCTAGAACTCCAACAAACATGTTCACTTACAGCTCTAGAACTCCAACAAGCATGTTCACTTACATCTCTAGAACTCCAACAAACATGTTCATTTGCAGCTCTAGAACTCCAACAAGCATGTTCACTTACAGTTCTAGAACTACAACAAACATGTTCACTTAAAGATCTAGAACTTCAACAAGTATGTTCACTTAAAGCTCTAGAACTCCAACAAGCATGTTCACTTACAGCTCTAGAACTCCAACAAACATGTTCACTTACAGCTCTAGAACTCCAACAAACATGTTCACTTACATCTCTAGAACTCCAACAAACATGTTCATTTGCATGTCTAGAACTCCAACAAGCATGTTCACTTACAGCTCTAGAACTCCAACAAACATGTTTACTTACATCTCTAGCACTCCAACAAACATGTTCACTTACAGCTCTAGAACTCCCAAAAAACATGTTCACTTACAGCTCTAGAACTCCAACAAACATGTTTACTTACAGCTCTAGAACTCCAACAAACATGTTCACATACAGCTCTAAAACTCCAACAACCATGTTCACTTACAGATCTAGACCTCCAACAAGCATGTTCACTTACAGCTTGAAAAACTCCAAAAACCATGTTCACTTACAGCTCTAGAACACCAACCACCATGTTCACTTACAGATCTAGAACTCCAACAACCATGTTCACTTACAGCTCTAAAACTCAAACAAACATGTTCAGTTACAGCTCTAGAACTCCAACAAGCATGTTCACTTACAGCTCTAGAACTCCAACAAACATGTTCACTTACAACTCTATAACTTCAACAACCATGTTCACTTACCGCCCGAGAACTCCAACAAACATGTTCACTTACAGCTCTAGAACTCCAACAAACATGTTCACTTACAGCTCTAGAACTCCAACAAACATGTTCACTTACAGCTCTAGAACTCCAACAAACATGTTTACTTACAGCTCTAGAACTCCAACAAACATGTTCACTTACAGCTCTAGAACTCCAACAAACGTGTTCACTTACAGATCTAGAACTCCAACAAAAATGTTCACTTACAGCTCTAAAATTCCAACAACCATGTTCACTTACAGATCTAGAACTCCAACAAGCATGTTCACTTACAGCTTGAAAAACTCCAAAAACCATGTTCACTTACAGCTCTAGAACTCCAACAAACGTGTTCACTTACAGATCTAGAACTCCAACAAGCATGTTCACTTACAGCTCTAAAATTCCAACAACCATGTTCACTTACAGATCTAGAACTCCAACAAGCATGTTCACTTACAGCTCTAAAACTCCAACAAACATGTTCACTTATAGATCTAGAACTCCAACAACCATGTTCACTTACAGCTCTAAAACTCCAACAAACATGTTCACTTACAGCTCTAGAACACCAACAACCATGTTCACTTGCAGATCAAGAACTTCAACAACCATGTTCACTTACAGCTCTAGAACTCCAACAAACATGTTCACTTACAGCTCTAGAACTCAAACAAACATGTTCAATTACAGCTCTAGAACTCCAACAAACATGTTCACTTACAGCTCTAGAACTCCAATAAGCATGTTCACTTACACCTCTAGAACTTCAACAAACATGTTCACTTACAGCTCTAGAACTCCAACAAGCATGTTCACTTACATCTCTAGAACTCCAACAAACATGTTCATTTGCAGCTCTAGAACTCCAACAAGCATGTTCACTTACAGTTCTAGAACTACAACAAACATGTTCACTTAAAGATCTAGAACTCCAACAAGTATGTTCACTTAAAGCTCTAGAACTCCAACAAGCATGTTCACTTACAGCTCTAGAACTCCAACAAACATGTTCACTTACAGCTCTAGAACTCCAACAAACATGTTCACTTACATCTCTAGAACTCCAACAAACATGTTCATTTGCATGTCTAGAACTCCAACAAGCATGTTCACTTACAGCTCTAGAACTCCAACAAACATGTTTACTTACATCTCTAGCACTCCAACAAACATGTTCACTTACAGCTCTAGAACTCCCAAAAAACATGTTCACTTACAGCTCTAGAACTCCAACAAACATGTTTACTTACAGCTCTAGAACTCCAACAAACATGTTCACATACAGCTCTAAAACTCCAACAACCATGTTCACTTACAGATCTAGACCTCCAACAAGCATGTTCACTTACAGCTTGAAAAACTCCAAAAACCATGTTCACTTACAGCTCTAGAACACCAACCACCATGTTCACTTACAGATCTAGAACTCCAACAACCATGTTCACTTACAGCTCTAAAACTCCAACAACCATGTTCACTTACAGATCTAGAACTCCAACAACCATGTTCACTTACAGCTCTAGAACTCCAACAAACATGTTCACTTACAGCTCTAGAACTCCAACAACCATGTTCACTTACAGCTCTAGAACTCCAACAAGCATGTTCACTTACAGCTCTAGAACTCCAACAAACATGTTTACTTAAAGCTCTAGAACTCCAACAAGCATGTTCACTTACAGCTCTAGAACTCAAACAAACATGTTCAGTTACAGCTCTAGAACTCCAACAAGCATGTTCACTTACAGCTCTAGAACTCCAACAAACATGTTCACTTACAACTCTATAACTTCAACAACCATGTTCACTTACCGCCCGAGAACTCCAACAAACATGTTCACTTACAGCTCTAGAACTCCAACAAACATGTTCATTTACAGCTCTAGAACTCCAACAAACATGTTCACTTACAGCTCTAGAACTCCAACAAACATGTTTACTTACAGCTCTAGAACTCCAACAAACATGTTCACTTACAGCTCTAGAACTCCAACAAACGTGTTCACTTACAGATCTAGAACTCCAACAAAAATGTTCACTTACAGCTCTAAAATTCCAACAACCATGTTCACTTACAGATCTAGAACTCCAACAAGCATGTTCACTTACAGCTTGAAAAACTCCAAAAACCATGTTCACTTACAGCTCTAGAACTCCAACAAACGTGTTCACTTACAGATCTAGAACTCCAACAAGCATGTTCACTTACAGCTCTAAAATTCCAACAACCATGTTCACTTACAGATCTAGAACTCCAACAAGCATGTTCACTTACAGCTCTAGAACTCCAACAAACATGTTCACTTATAGATCTAGAACTCCAACAACCATGTTCACTTACAGCTCTAAAACTCCAACAAACATGTTCACTTACAGCTCTAGAACACCAACAACCATGTTCACTTGCAGATCAAGAACTTCAACAACCATGTTCACTTACAGCTCTAGAACTCCAACAAACATGTTCACTTACAGATCTAGAACTCCAACAAGCATGTTCACTTACAGCTCTAAAATTCCAACAACCATGTTCACTTACAGATCTAGAACTCCAACAAGCATGTTCACTTACAGCTCTAATACTCCAACAAACATGTTCACTTATAGATCTAGAACTCCAACAACCATGTTCACTTACAGCTCTAAAACTCCAACAAACATGTTCACTTACAGCTCTGGAACTCCAACAAACATGTTCACTTACAGCTCTAGAACTCCAACAAGCATGTTCACTTACAGCTCTTGAACACCAACAACCATGTTCACTTGCAGTTCAAGAACTTCAACAACCATGTTCACTTACAGGTCTTGAACTCCAACAAACATGTTCACTTACAGCTGTAGAACTCCAACAAACATGTTTACTTACAGCTCTAGAACTCCAACAAACATGTTCACATACAGCTCTAAAACTCCAACAACCATGTTCACTTACAGATCTAGACCTCCAACAAGCATGTTCACTTACAGCTTGAAAAACTCCAAAAATCATGTTCACTTACAGCTCTAGAACACCAACCACCATGTTCACTTACAGATCTAGAACTCCAACAACCATGTTCACTTACAGCTCTAAAACTCCAACAACCATGTTCACTTACAGATCTAGAACTCCAACAACCATGTTCACTTACAGCTCTAGAACTCCAACAAACATGTTCACTTACAGCTCTAGAACTCCAACAACCATGTTCACTTACAGCTCTAGAACTCCAACAAGCATGTTCACTTACAGCTCTAGAACTCCAACAAACATGTTCACTTAAAGCTCTAGAACTCCAACAAGCATGTTCACTTACAGCTCTAGAACTCAAACAAACATGTTCAGTTACAGCTCTAGAACTCCAACAAGCATGTTCACTTACAGCTCTAGAACTCCAACAAACATGTTCACTTACAACTCTATAACTTCAACAACCATGTTCACTTACCGCCCGAGAACTCCAACAAACATGTTCACTTACAGCTCTAGAACTCCAACAAACATGTTCACTTACAGCTCTAGAACTCCAACAAACATGTTCACTTACAGCTCTAGAACTCCAACAAACATGTTTACTTACAGCTCTAGAACTCCAACAAACATGTTCACTTACAGCTCTAGAACTCCAACAAACGTGTTCACTTACAGATCTAGAACTCCAACAAAAATGTTCACTTACAGCTCTAAAATTCCAACAACCATGTTCACTTACAGATCTAGAACTCCAACAAGCATGTTCACTTACAGCTTGAAAAACTCCAAAAACCATGTTCACTTACAGCTCTAGAACTCCAACAAACGTGTTCACTTACAGATCTAGAACTCCAACAAGCATGTTCACTTACAGCTCTAAAATTCCAACAACCATGTTCACTTACAGATCTAGAACTCCAACAAGCATGTTCACTTACAGCTCTAAAACTCCAACAAACATGTTCACTTATAGATCTAGAACTCCAACAACCATGTTCACTTACAGCTCTAAAACTCCAACAAACATGTTCACTTACAGCTCTAGAACACCAACAACCATGTTCACTTGCAGATCAAGAACTTCAACAACCATGTTCACTTACAGCTCTAGAACTCCAACAAACATGTTCACTTACAGATCTAGAACTCCAACAAGCATGTTCACTTACAGCTCTAAAATTCCAACAACCATGTTCACTTACAGATCTAGAACTCCAACAAGCATGTTCACTTACAGCTCTAATACTCCAACAAACATGTTCACTTAAAGATCTAGAACTCCAACAACCATGTTCACTTACAGCTCTAAAACTCCAACAAACATGTTCACTTACAGCTCTAGAACACCAACAACCATGTTCACTTGCAGCTCTAGAACACCAACAACCATGTTCACTTACAGCTCTGGAACTCCAACAAACATGTTCACTTACAGCTCTAGAACTCCAACAAGCATGTTCACTTACAGCTCTTGAACACCAACAACCATGTTCACTTGCAGTTCAAGAACTTCAACAACCATGTTCACTTACAGGTCTTGAACTCCAACAAACATGTTCACTTACAGCTGTAGAACTCCAACAAACATGTTCACTTAAAGGTCTAGAACACCAACAAGTATGTTCACTTACAGCTCTAGAACTCCAACAACCATGTTCACTTACAGCTCTAGAACTCCAACAACCATGTTCACTTGCAGTTCAAGAACTTCAACAACCATGTTCACTTACAGCTCTAGAACTCCAACAAGCATGTTCACTTACAGGTCTTGAACACCAACAAACATGTTCACTTACAGGTCTAGAACACCAACAAACATGTTCACTTACAGCTCTAGAACACCAACAAGCATGTTCATTTACAGCTCTAGAACTCCAACAAACATGTTCACTTACAGCTCTAGAACACCAACAAGTATGTTCACTTACAGCTCTAGAACTCCAACTACCATGTTCACTTACAGCTCTAGAACTCCAACAACCATGTTCACTTGCAGTTCAAGAACTTCAACAACCATGTTCACTTACAGCTCTAGAACTCCAACAAGCATGTTCACTTACAGGTCTTGAACACCAACAAACATGTTCACTTACAGGTCTAGAACACCAACAAACATGTTCACTTACAGCTCAAGAACACCAACAAGCATGTTCATTTACAGCTCTAGAACTCCAACAAACATGTTCACTTACAGCTCTAGAACTCCAACAAACATGTTCACTTACAGGTCTAGAACTCCAACAAACATGTTCACTTACAGCTCTAGAACTCCAACAAACATGTTCACTTACAGCTCTAGAACTCCAACAAACATGTTTACTTACAGCTCTAGAACTACAACAAACATGTTCAATTACAGCTCTAGAACTCCCAAAAAGCATGTTCACTTACAGCTCTAGAACTCCAACAAGCATGTTTACTTACAGCTCTAGAACTCCAACAAACATGTTCACTTACAGCTCTAGAACTCCCAAAAAACATGTTCACTTACAGCTCTAGAACTCCAACAAACATGTTTACTTACAGCTCTAGAACTCCAACAAACATGTTCACTTACAGCTCTAAAACTCCAACAACCATGTTCACTTACAGATCTAGAACTCCAACAAGTATGTTCACTTACAGCTTGAAAAACTCCTAAAACCATGTTCACTTACAGATCTAGAACTCCAACAAGCATGTTCACTTACAGCTCTAGAACACCAAGCACCATGTTCACTTACAGCTCTAGAACACCAAGCACCATGTTCACTTACAGATCTAGAACTCCAACAACCATGTTCACTTACAGCTCTAAAACTCCAACAACCATGTTCACTTACAGCTCTAGAACTCCAACAAACATGTTCACTTACAGCTCTAGAACTCCAACAACCATGTTCACTTACAGCTCTAGAACTCCAACAAGCATGTTCACTTACAGCTCTAGAACTCAAACAAACATGTTCAATTACAGCTCTAGAACTCCAACAAACATGTTCACTTACAGCTCTAGAACTCCAATAAGCATGTTCACTTACACCTCTAGAACTCCAACAAACATGTTCACTTACAGCTCTAGAACTCCAACAAGCATGTTCACTTACATCTCTAGAACTCCAACAAACATGTTCATTTGCAGCTCTAGAACTCCAACAAGCATGTTCACTTACAGCTCTAGAACTCCAACAAACATGTTTACTTACAGCTCTAGCACTCCAACAAACATGTTCACTTACAGCTCTAGAACTCCCAAAAAACATGTTCACTTACAGCTCTAGAACTCCAACAAACATGTTTACTTACAGCTCTATAACTCCAACAAACATGTTCACTTACAGCTCTAAAACTCCAACAACCATGTTCACTTACAGATCTAGACCTCCAACAAGCATGTTCACTTACAGCTTGAAAAACTCCAAAAACCATGTTCACTTACAGCTCTAGAACACCAACCACCATGTTCACTTACAGATCTAGAACTCCAACAACCATGTTCACTTACAGCTCTAAAACTCCAACAACCATGTTCACTTACAGATCTAGAACTCCAACAACCATGTTCACTTACAGCTCTAGAACTCCAACAAACATGTTCACTTACAGCTCTAGAACTCCAACAACCATGTTCACTTACAGCTCTAGAACTCCAACAAGCATGTTCACTTACAGCTCTAGAACTCCAACAAACATGTTCACTTAAAGCTCTAGAACTCCAACAAGCATGTTCACTTACAGCTCTAGAACTCAAACAAACATGTTCAGTTACAGCTCTAGAACTCCAACAAGCATGTTCACTTACAGCTCTAGAACTCCAACAAACATGTTCACTTACAACTCTATAACTTCAACAACCATGTTCACTTACCGCCCGAGAACTCCAACAAACATGTTCACTTACAGCTCTAGAACTCCAACAAACATGTTCACTTACAGCTCTAGAACTCCAACAAACATGTTCACTTACAGCTCTAGAACTCCAACAAACATGTTTACTTAGAGCTCTAGAACTCCAACAAACATGTTCACTTACAGCTCTAGAACTCCAACAAACGTGTTCACTTACAGATCTAGAACTCCAACAAAAATGTTCATTTGCATGTCTAGAACTCCAACAAACATGTTTACTTACAGCTCTAGAACTCCAACAACCATGTTCACTTACAGATCTAGAACTCCAACAAGCATGTTCACTTACAGCTTGAAAAACTCCAAAAACCATGTTCACTTACAGCTCTAGAACTCCAACAAACGTGTTCACTTACAGATCTAGAACTCCAACAAGCATGTTCACTTACAGCTCTAAAATTCCAACAACCATGTTCACTTACAGATCTAGAACTCCAACAAGCATGTTCACTTACAGCTCTAAAACTCCAACAAACATGTTCACTTACAGATCTAGAACTCCAACAACCATGTTCACTTACAGCTCTAAAACTCCAACAAACATGTTCACTTACAGCTCTAGAACACCAACAACCATGTTCACTTGCAGATCAAGAACTTCAACAACCATGTTCACTTACAGCTCTAGAACTCCAACAAACATGTTCACTTACAGATCTAGAACTCCAACAAGCATGTTCACTTACAGCTCTAAAATTCCAACAACCATGTTCACTTACAGATCTAGAACTCCAACAAGCATGTTCACTTACAGCTCTAATACTCCAACAAACATGTTCACTTATAGATCTAGAACTCCAACAACCATGTTCACTTACAGCTCTAAAACTCCAACAAACATGTTCACTTACAGCTCTAGAACACCAACAACCATGTTCACTTGCAGCTCTAGAACACCAACAACCATGTTCACTTACAGCTCTGGAACTCCAACAAACATGTTCACTTACAGCTCTAGAACTCCAACAAGCATGTTCACTTACAGCTCTTGAACACCAACAACCATGTTCACTTGCAGTTCAAGAACTTCAACAACCATGTTCACTTACAGGTCTTGAACTCCAACAAACATGTTCACTTACAGCTGTAGAACTCCAACAAACATGTTTACTTACAGCTCTAGAACTCCAACAAACATGTTCACATACAGCTCTAAAACTCCAACAACCATGTTCACTTACAGATCTAGACCTCCAACAAGCATGTTCACTTACAGCTTGAAAAACTCCAAAAACCATGTTCACTTACAGCTCTAGAACACCAACCACCATGTTCACTTACAGATCTAGAACTCCAACAAGCATGTTCACTTACAGCTCTAAAACTCCAACAAACATGTTCACTTATAGATCTAGAACTCCAACAACCATGTTCACTTACAGCTCTAAAACTCCAACAAACATGTTCACTTACAGCTCTAGAACACCAACAACCATGTTCACTTGCAGATCAAGAACTTCAACAACCATGTTCACTTACAGCTCTAGAACTCCAACAAACATGTTCACTTACAGATCTAGAACTCCAACAAGCATGTTCACTTACAGCTCTAAAATTCCAACAACCATGTTCACTTACAGATCTAGAACTCCAACAAGCATGTTCACTTACAGCTCTAATACTCCAACAAACATGTTCACTTATAGATCTAGAACTCCAACAACCATGTTCACTTACAGCTCTAAAACTCCAACAAACATGTTCACTTACAGCTCTAGAACACCAACAACCATGTTCACTTGCAGCTCTAGAACACCAACAACCATGTTCACTTACAGCTCTGGAACTCCAACAAACATGTTCACTTACAGCTCTAGAACTCCATTAAGCATGTTCACTTACAGCTCTTGAACACCAACAACCATGTTCACTTGCAGTTCAAGAACTTCAACAACCATGTTCACTTACAGGTCTTGAACTCCAACAAACATGTTCACTTACAGCTGTAGAACTCCAACAAACATGTTTACTTACAGCTCTAGAACTCCAACAAACATGTTCACATACAGCTCTAAAACTCCAACAACCATGTTCACTTACAGATCTAGACCTCCAACAAGCATGTTCACTTACAGCTTGAAAAACTCCAAAAACCATGTTCACTTACAGCTCTAGAACACCAACCACCATGTTCACTTACAGATCTAGAACTCCAACATCCATGTTCACTTACAGCTCTAAAACTCCAACAACCATGTTCACTTACAGATCTAGAACTCCAACAACCATGTTCACTTACAGCTCTAGAACTCCAACAAACATGTTCACTTACAGCTCTAGAACTCCAACAACCATGTTCACTTACAGCTCTAGAACTCCAACAAGCATGTTCACTTACAGCTCTAGAACTCCAACAAACATGTTCACTTAAAGCTCTAGAACTCCAACAAGCATGTTCACTTACAGCTCTAGAACTCAAACAAACATGTTCAGTTACAGCTCTAGAACTCCAACAAGCATGTTCACTTACAGCTCTAGAACTCCAACAAACATGTTCACTTACAACTCTATAACTTCAACAACCATGTTACCTTACCGCCCGAGAACTCCAACAAACATGTTCACTTACAGCTCTAGAACTCCAACAAACATGTTCACTTACAGCTCTAGAACTCCAACAAACATGTTCACTTACAGCTCTAGAACTCCAACAAACATGTTTACTTACAGCTCTAGAACTCCAACAAACATGTTCACTTACAGCTCTAGAACTCCAACAAACGTGTTCACTTACAGATCTAGAACTCCAACAAAAATGTTCACTTACAGCTCTAAAATTCCAACAACCATGTTCACTTACAGATCTAGAACTCCAACAAGCATGTTCACTTACAGCTTTAAAAACTCCAAAAACCATGTTCACTTACAGCTCTAGAACTCCAACAAACGTGTTCACTTACAGATCTAGAACTCCAACAAGCATGTTCACTTACAGCTCTAAAATTCCAACAACCATGTTCACTTACAGATCTAGAACTCCAACAAGCATGTTCACTTACAGCTCTAAAACTCCAACAAACATGTTCACTTATAGATCTAGAACTCCAACAACCATGTTCACTTACAGCTCTAAAACTCCAACAAACATGTTCACTTACAGCTCTAGAACACCAACAACCATGTTCACTTGCAGATCAAGAACTTCAACAACCATGTTCACTTACAGCTCTAGAACTCCAACAAACATGTTCACTTACAGATCTAGAACTCCAACAAGCATGTTCACTTACAGCTCTAAAATTCCAACAACCATGTTCACTTACAGATCTAGAACTCCAACAAGCATGTTCACTTACAGCTCTAATACTCCAACAAACATGTTCACTTATAGATCTAGAACTCCAACAACCATGTTCACTTACAGCTCTAGAACTCCAACAAACGTGTTCACTTACAGATCTAGAACTCCAACAAGCATGTTCACTTACAGCTCTAAAATTCCAACAACCATGTTCACTTACAGATCTAGAACTCCCAAAAAGCATGTTCACTTACAGCTCTAGAACTCCAACAAGCATGTTTACTTACAGCTCTAGAACTCCAACAAACATGTTCACTTACAGCTCTAGAACTCCCAAAAAACATGTTCACTTACAGCTCTAGAACTCCAACAAACATGTTTACTTACAGCTCTAGAACTCCAACAAACATGTTCACTTACAGCTCTAAAACTCCAACAACCATGTTCACTTACAGATCTAGAACTCCAACAAGTATGTTCACTTACAGCTTGAAAAACTCCTAAAACCATGTTCACTTACAGATCTAGAACACCAAGCACCATGTTCACTTACAGCTCTAGAACACCAAGCACCATGTTCACTTACAGATCTAGAACTCCAACAACCATGTTCACTTACAGCTCTAAAACTCCAACAACCATGTTCACTTACAGCTCTAGAACTCCAACAAACATGTTCACTTACAGCTCTAGAACTCCAACAACCATGTTCACTTACAGCTCTAGAACTCCAACAAGCATGTTCACTTACAGCTCTAGAACTCCAACAAACATGTTCACTTAAAGCTCTAGAACTCCAACAAGCATGTTCACTTACAGCTCTAGAACTCAAACAAACATGTTCAATTACAGCTCTAGAACTCCAACAAACATGTTCACTTACAGCTCTAGAACTCCAATAAGCATGTTCACTTACACCTCTAGAACTCCAACAAACATGTTCACTTACAGCTCTAGAACTCCAACAAGCATGTTCACTTACATCTCTAGAACTCCAACAAACATGTTCATTTGCAGCTCTAGAACTCCAACAAGCATGTTCACTTACAGCTCTAGAACTCCAACAAACATGTTTACTTACAGCTCTAGCACTCCAACAAACATGTTCACTTACAGCTCTAGAACTCCCAAAAAACATGTTCACTTACAGCTCTAGAACTCCAACAAACATGTTTACTTACAGCTCTATAACTCCAACAAACATGTTCACTTACAGCTCTAAAACTCCAACAACCATGTTCACTTACAGATCTAGACCTCCAACAAGCATGTTCACTTACAGCTTGAAAAACTCCAAAAACCATGTTCACTTACAGCTCTAGAACACCAACCACCATGTTCACTTACAGATCTAGAACTCCAACAACCATGTTCACTTACAGCTCTAAAACTCCAACAACCATGTTCACTTACAGATCTAGAACTCCAACAACCATGTTCACTTACAGCTCTAGAACTCCAACAAACATGTTCACTTACAGCTCTAGAACTCCAACAACCATGTTCACTTACAGCTCTAGAACTCCAACAAGCATGTTCACTTACAGCTCTAGAACTCCAACAAACATGTTCACTTACAACTCTATAACTTCAACAACCATGTTCACTTACCGCCCGAGAACTCCAACAAACATGTTCACTTACAGCTTTAGAACTCCAACAAACATGTTCACTTACAGCTCTAGAACTCCAACAAACATGTTCACTTACAGCTCTAGAACTCCAACAAACATGTTTACTTACAGCTCTAGAACTCCAACAAACATGTTCACTTACAGCTCTAGAACTCCAACAAACGTGTTCACTTACAGATCTAGAACTCCAACAAAAATGTTCACTTACAGCTCTAAAATTCCAACAACCATGTTCACTTACAGATCTAGAACTCCAACAAGCATGTTCACTTACAGCTTGAAAAACTCCAAAAACCATGTTCACTTACAGCTCTAGAACTCCAACAAACGTGTTCACTTACAGATCTAGAACTCCAACAAGCATGTTCACTTACAGCTCTAAAATTCCAACAACCATGTTCACTTACAGATCTAGAACTCCAACAAGCATGTTCACTTACAGCTCTAAAACTCCAACAAACATGTTCACTTATAGATCTAGAACTCCAACAACCATGTTCACTTACAGCTCTAAAACTCCAACAAACATGTTCACTTATAGCTCTAGAACACCAACAACCATGTTCACTTGCAGATCAAGAACTTCAACAACCATGTTCACTTACAGCTCTAGAACTCCAACAAACATGTTCACTTACAGATCTAGAACTCCAACAAGCATGTTCACTTACAGCTCTAAAATTCCAACAACCATGTTCACTTACAGATCTAGAACTCCAACAAGCATGTTCACTTACAGCTCTAATACTCCAACAAACATGTTCACTTATAGATCTAGAACTCCAACAACCATGTTCACTTACAGCTCTAAAACTCCAACAAACATGTTCACTTACAGCTCTAGAACACCAACAACCATGTTCACTTGCAGCTCTAGAACACCAACAACCATGTTCACTTACAGCTCTGGAACTCCAACAAACATGTTCACTTACAGCTCTAGAACTCCAACAAGCATGTTCACTTACAGCTCTTGAACACCAACAACCATGTTCACTTGCAGTTCAAGAACTTCAACAACCATGTTCACTTACAGGTCTTGAACTCCAACAAACATGTTCACTTACAGCTGTAGAACTCCAACAAACATGTTTACTTACAGCTCTAGAACTCCAACAAACATGTTCACATACAGCTCTAAAACTCCAACAACCATGTTCACTTACAGATCTAGACCTCCAACAAGCATGTTCACTTACAGCTTGAAAAACTCCAAAAACCATGTTCACTTACAGCTCTAGAACACCAACCACCATGTTCACTTACAGATCTAGAACTCCAACAACTATGTTCACTTACAGCTCTAAAACTCCAACAACCATGTTCACTTACAGATCTAGAACTCCAACAACCATGTTCACTTACAGCTCTAGAACTCCAACAAACATGTTCACTTACAGCTCTAGAACTCCAACAAGCATGTTCACTTACATCTCTAGAACTCCAACAAACATGTTCATTTGCAGCTCTAGAACTCCAACAAGCATGTTCACTTACAGCTCTAGAACTCCAACAAACATGTTTACTTACAGCTCTAGCACTCCAACAAACATGTTCACTTACAGCTCTAGAACTCCCAAAAAACATGTTCACTTACAGCTCTAGAACTCCAACAAACATGTTTACTTACAGCTCTATAACTCCAACAAACATGTTCACTTACAGCTCTAAAACTCCAACAACCATGTTCACTTACAGATCTAGACCTCCAACAAGCATGTTCACTTACAGCTTGAAAAACTCCAAAAACCATGTTCACTTACAGCTCTAGAACACCAACCACCATGTTCACTTACAGATCTAGAACTCCAACAACCATGTTCACTTACAGCTCTAAAACTCCAACAACCATGTTCACTTACAGATCTAGAACTCCAACAACCATGTTCACTTACAGCTCTAGAACTCCAACAAACATGTTCACTTACAGCTCTAGAACTCCAACAACCATGTTCACTTACAGCTCTAGAACTCCAACAAGCATGTTCACTTACAGCTCTAGAACTCCAACAAACATGTTCACTTACAACTCTATAACTTCAACAACCATGTTCACTTACCGCCCGAGAACTCCAACAAACATGTTCACTTACAGCTTTAGAACTCCAACAAACATGTTCACTTACAGCTCTAGAACTCCAACAAACATGTTCACTTACAGCTCTAGAACTCCAACAAACATGTTTACTTACAGCTCTAGAACTCCAACAAACATGTTCACTTACAGCTCTAGAACTCCAACAAACGTGTTCACTTACAGATCTAGAACTCCAACAAAAATGTTCACTTACAGCTCTAAAATTCCAACAACCATGTTCACTTACAGATCTAGAACTCCAACAAGCATGTTCACTTACAGCTTGAAAAACTCCAAAAACCATGTTCACTTACAGCTCTAGAACTCCAACAAACGTGTTCACTTACAGATCTAGAACTCCAACAAGCATGTTCACTTACAGCTCTAAAATTCCAACAACCATGTTCACTTACAGATCTAGAACTCCAACAAGCATGTTCACTTACAGCTCTAAAACTCCAACAAACATGTTCACTTATAGATCTAGAACTCCAACAACCATGTTCACTTACAGCTCTAAAACTCCAACAAACATGTTCACTTATAGCTCTAGAACACCAACAACCATGTTCACTTGCAGATCAAGAACTTCAACAACCATGTTCACTTACAGCTCTAGAACTCCAACAAACATGTTCACTTACAGATCTAGAACTCCAACAAGCATGTTCACTTACAGCTCTAAAATTCCAACAACCATGTTCACTTACAGATCTAGAACTCCAACAAGCATGTTCACTTACAGCTCTAATACTCCAACAAACATGTTCACTTATAGATCTAGAACTCCAACAACCATGTTCACTTACAGCTCTAAAACTCCAACAAACATGTTCACTTACAGCTCTAGAACACCAACAACCATGTTCACTTGCAGCTCTAGAACACCAACAACCATGTTCACTTACAGCTCTGGAACTCCAACAAACATGTTCACTTACAGCTCTAGAACTCCAACAAGCATGTTCACTTACAGCTCTTGAACACCAACAACCATGTTCACTTGCAGTTCAAGAACTTCAACAACCATGTTCACTTACAGGTCTTGAACTCCAACAAACATGTTCACTTACAGCTGTAGAACTCCAACAAACATGTTTACTTACAGCTCTAGAACTCCAACAAACATGTTCACATACAGCTCTAAAACTCCAACAACCATGTTCACTTACAGATCTAGACCTCCAACAAGCATGTTCACTTACAGCTTGAAAAACTCCAAAAACCATGTTCACTTACAGCTCTAGAACACCAACCACCATGTTCACTTACAGATCTAGAACTCCAACAACCATGTTCACTTACAGCTCTAAAACTCCAACAACCATGTTCACTTACAGATCTAGAACTCCAACAACCATGTTCACTTACAGCTCTAGAACTCCAACAAACATGTTCACTTACAGCTCTAGAACTCCAACAACCATGTTCACTTACAGCTCTAGAACTCCAACAAGCATGTTCACTTACAGCTCTAGAACTCCAACAAACATGTTCACTTAAAGCTCTAGAACTCCAACAAGCATGTTCACTTACAGCTCTAGAACTCAAACAAACATGTTCAGTTACAGCTCTAGAACTCCAACAAACATGTTCACTTACAGCTCTAGAACTCCAACAAACATGTTCACTTACAGCTCTAGAACTCCAACAAACATGTTTACTTACAGCTCTAGAACTCCAACAAACATGTTCACTTACAGCTCTAGAACTCCAACAAACGTGTTCACTTACAGATCTAGAACTCCAACAAAAATGTTCACTTACAGCTCTAAAATTCCAACAACCATGTTCACTTATAGATCTAGAACTCCAACAAGCATGTTCACTTACAGCTTGAAAAACTCCAAAAACCATGTTCACTTACAGCTCTAGAACTCCAACAAACGTGTTCACTTACAGATCTAGAACTCCAACAAGCATGTTCACTTACAGCTCTAAAATTCCAACAACCATGTTCACTTATAGATCTAGAACTCCAACAACCATGTTCACTTACAGCTCTAAAACTCCAACAAACATGTTCACTTACAGCTCTAGAACACCAACAACCATGTTCACTTGCAGATCAAGAACTTCAACAACCATGTTCACTTACAGCTCTAGAACTCCAACAAACATGTTCACTTACAGATCTAGAACTCCAACAAGCATGTTCACTTACAGCTCTAAAATTCCAACAACCATGTTCACTTACAGATCTAGAACTCCAACAAGCATGTTCACTTACAGCTCTAATACTCCAACAAACATGTTCACTTATAGATCTAGAACTCCAACAACCATGTTCACTTACAGCTCTAAAACTCCAACAAACATGTTCACTTACAGCTCTAGAACACCAACAACCATGTTCACTTGCAGCTCTAGAACACCAACAACCATGTTCACTTACAGCTCTGGAACTCCAACAAACATGTTCACTTACAGCTCTAGAACTCCAACAAGCATGTTCACTTACAGCTCTTGAACACCAACAACCATGTTCACTTGCAGTTCAAGAACTTCAACAACCATGTTCACTTACAGGTCTTGAACTCCAACAAACATGTTCACTTACAGCTGTAGAACTCCAACAAACATGTTCACTTAAAGGTCTAGAACACCAACAAGTATGTTCACTTACAGCTCTAGAACTCCAACAACCATGTTCACTTACAGCTCTAGAACTCCAACAACCATGTTCACTTGCAGTTCAAGAACTTCAACAACCATGTTCACTTACAGCTCTAGAACTCCAACAAGCATGTTCACTTACAGGTCTTGAACACCAACAAACATGTTCACTTACAGGTCTAGAACACCAACAAACATGTTCACTTACAGCTCTAGAACACCAACAAGCATGTTCATTTACAGCTCTAGAACTCCAACAAACATGTTCACTTACAGCTCTAGAACTCCAACAAGCATGTTCACTTACAGGTCTAGAACTCCAACAAACATGTTCACTTACAGCTCTAGAACTCCAACAAACATGTTCACTTACAGCTCTAGAACTCCCAACAAACATGTTCACTTACAGCTCTAGAACTCCCAACAAACATGTTCACTTACAGCTCTAGAACTCCAACAAACATGTTTACTTACAGCTCTAGAACTCCAACAAACATGTTCAATTACAGCTCTAGAACTCCCAAAAAGCATGTTCACTTACAGCTCTAGAACTCCAACAAGCATGTTTACTTACAGCTCTAGAACTCCAACAAACATGTTCACTTACAGCTCTAGAACTCCCAAAAAACATGTTCACTTACAGCTCTAGAACTCCAACAAACATGTTTACTTACAGCTCTAGAACTCCAACAAACATGTTCACTTACAGCTCTAAAACTCCAACAACCATGTTCACTTACAGATCTAGAACTCCAACAAGTATGTTCACTTACAGCTTGAAAAACTCCTAAAACCATGTTCACTTACAGATCTAGAACTCCAACAAGCATGTTCACTTACAGCTCTAGAACACCAAGCACCATGTTCACTTACAGCTCTAGAACACCAAGCACCATGTTCACTTACAGATCTAGAACTCCAACAACCATGTTCACTTACAGCTCTAAAACTCCAACAACCATGTTCACTTACAGCTCTAGAACTCCAACAAACATGTTCACTTACAGCTCTAGAACTCCAACAACCATGTTCACTTACAGCTCTAGAACTCCAACAAGCATGTTCACTTACAGCTCTAGAACTCCAACAAACATGTTCACTTAAAGCTCTAGAACTCCAACAAGCATGTTCACTTACAGCTCTAGAACTCAAACAAACATGTTCAATTACAGCTCTAGAACTCCAACAAACATGTTCACTTACAGCTCTAGAACTCCAACAAGCATGTTCACTTACACCTCTAGAACTCCAACAAACATGTTCACTTACAGCTCTAGAACTCCAACAAGCATGTTCACTTACATCTCTAGAACTCCAACAAACATGTTCATTTGCAGCTCTAGAACTCCAACAAGCATGTTCACTTACAGTTCTAGAACTCCAACAAACATGTTCACTTAAAGATCTAGAACTCCAACAAGTATGTTCACTTAAAGCTCTAGAACTCCAACAAGCATGTTCACTTACAGCTCTAGAACTCCAACAAACATGTTCACTTACAGCTCTAGAACTCCAACAAACATGTTCACTTACATCTCTAGAACTCCAACAAACATGTTCATTTGCATGTCTAGAACTCCAACAAGCATGTTCACTTACAGCTCTAGAACTCCAACAAACATGTTTACTTACAGCTCTAGCACTCCAACAAACATGTTCACTTACAGCTCTAGAACTCCCAAAAAACATGTTCACTTACAGCTCTAGAACTCCAACAAACATGTTTACTTACAGCTCTAGAACTCCAACAAACATGTTCACATACAGCTCTAAAACTCCAACAACCATGTTCACTTACAGATCTAGACCTCCAACAAGCATGTTCACTTACAGCTTGAAAAACTCCAAAAACCATGTTCACTTACAGCTCTAGAACACCAACCACCATGTTCACTTACAGATCTAGAACTCCAACAACCATGTTCACTTACAGCTCTAGAACTCCAACAAACATGTTCACTTACAGCTCTAGAACTCCAACAACCATGTTCACTTACAGCTCTAGAACTCCAACAAGCATGTTCACTTACAGCTCTAGAACTCCAACAAACATGTTCACTTAAAGCTCTAGAACTCCAACAAGCATGTTCACTTACAGCTCTAGAACTCAAACAAACATGTTCAGTTACAGCTCTAGAACTCCAACAAGCATGTTCACTTACAGCTCTAGAACTCCAACAAACATGTTCACTTACAACTCTATAACTTCAACAACCATGTTCACTTACCGCCCGAGAACTCCAACAAACATGTTCACTTACAGCTCTAGAACTCCAACAAACATGTTCACTTACAGCTCTAGAACTCCAACAAACATGTTCACTTACAGCTCTAGAACTCCAACAAACATGTTTACTTACAGCTCTAGAACTCCAACAAACATGTTCACTTACAGCTCAAGAACTCCAACAAACGTGTTCACTTACAGATCTAGAACTCCAACAAAAATGTTCACTTACAGCTCTAAAATTCCAACAACCATGTTCACTTACAGATCTAGAACTCCAACAAGCATGTTCACTTACAGCTTGAAAAACTCCAAAAACCATGTTCACTTACAGCTCTAGAACTCCAACAAACGTGTTCACTTACAGATCTAGAACTCCAACAAGCATGTTCACTTACAGCTCTAAAATTCCAACAACCATGTTCACTTACAGATCTAGAACTCCAACAAGCATGTTCACTTACAGCTCTAAAACTCCAACAAACATGTTCACTTATAGATCTAGAACTCCAACAACCATGTTCACTTACAGCTCTAAAACTCCAACAAACATGTTCACTTACAGCTCTAGAACACCAACAACCATGTTCACTTGCAGATCAAGAACTTCAACAACCATGTTCACTTACAGCTCTAGAACTCCAACAAACGTGTTCACTTACAGATCTAGAACTCCAACAAGCATGTTCACTTACAGCTCTAAAATTCCAACAACCATGTTCACTTACAGATCTAGAACTCCAACAAGCATGTTCACTTACAGCTCTAATACTCCAACAAACATGTTCACTTATAGATCTAGAACTCCAACAACCATGTTCACTTACAGCTCTAAAACTCCAACAAACATGTTCACTTACAGCTCTAGAACACCAACAACCATGTTCACTTGCAGCTCTAGAACACCAACAACCATGTTCACTTACAGCTCTGGAACTCCAACAAACATGTTCACTTACAGCTCTAGAACTCCAACAAGCATGTTCACTTACAGCTCTTGAACACCAACAACCATGTTCACTTGCAGTTCAAGAACTTCAACAACCATGTTCACTTACAGGTCTTGAACTCCAACAAACATGTTCACTTACAGCTGTAGAACTCCAACAAACATGTTCACTTAAAGGTCTAGAACACCAACAAGTATGTTCACTTACAGCTCTAGAACTCCAACAACCATGTTCACTTACAGCTCTAGAACTCCAACAACCATGTTCACTTGCAGTTCAAGAACTTCAACAACCATGTTCACTTACAGCTCTAGAACTCCAACAAGCATGTTCACTTACAGGTCTTGAACACCAACAAACATGTTCACTTACAGGTCTAGAACACCAACAAACATGTTCACTTACAGCTCTAGAACACCAACAAGCATGTTCATTTACAGCTCTAGAACTCCAACAAACATGTTCACTTACAACTCTATAACTTCAACAACCATGTTCACTTACCGCCCGAGAACTCCAACAAACATGTTCACTTACAGCTCTAGAACTCCAACAAACATGTTCACTTACAGCTCTAGAACTCCAACAAACATGTTCACTTACAGCTCTAGAACTCCAACAAACATGTTTACTTACAGCTCTAGAACTCCAACAAACATGTTCACTTACAGCTCAAGAACTCCAACAAACGTGTTCACTTACAGATCTAGAACTCCAACAAAAATGTTCACTTACAGCTCTAAAATTCCAACAACCATGTTCACTTACAGATCTAGAACTCCAACAAGCATGTTCACTTACAGCTTGAAAAACTCCAAAAACCATGTTCACTTACAGCTCTAGAACTCCAACAAACGTGTTCACTTACAGATCTAGAACTCCAACAAGCATGTTCACTTACAGCTCTAAAATTCCAACAACCATGTTCACTTACAGATCTAGAACTCCAACAAGCATGTTCACTTACAGCTCTAAAACTCCAACAAACATGTTCACTTATAGATCTAGAACTCCAACAACCATGTTCACTTACAGCTCTAAAACTCCAACAAACATGTTCACTTACAGCTCTAGAACACCAACAACCATGTTCACTTGCAGATCAAGAACTTCAACAACCATGTTCACTTACAGCTCTAGAACTCCAACAAACGTGTTCACTTACAGATCTAGAACTCCAACAAGCATGTTCACTTACAGCTCTAAAATTCCAACAACCATGTTCACTTACAGATCTAGAACTCCAACAAGCATGTTCACTTACAGCTCTAATACTCCAACAAACATGTTCACTTATAGATCTAGAACTCCAACAACCATGTTCACTTACAGCTCTAAAACTCCAACAAACATGTTCACTTACAGCTCTAGAACACCAACAACCATGTTCACTTGCAGCTCTAGAACACCAACAACCATGTTCACTTACAGCTCTGGAACTCCAACAAACATGTTCACTTACAGCTCTAGAACTCCAACAAGCATGTTCACTTACAGCTCTAGAACACCAACAACCATGTTCACTTGCAGTTCAAGAACTTCAACAACCATGTTCACTTACAGGTCTTGAACTCCAACAAACATGTTCACTTACAGCTGTAGAACTCCAACAAACATGTTCACTTAAAGGTCTAGAACACCAACAAGTATGTTCACTTACAGCTCTAGAACTCCAACAACCATGTTCACTTACAGCTCTAGAACTCCAACAACCATGTTCACTTGCAGTTCAAGAACTTCAACAACCATGTTCACTTACAGCTCTAGAACTCCAACAAGCATGTTCACTTACAGGTCTTGAACACCAACAAACATGTTCACTTACAGGTCTAGAACACCAACAAACATGTTCACTTACAGCTCTAGAACACCAACAAGCATGTTCATTTACAGCTCTAGAACTCCAACAAACATGTTCACTTACAGCTCTAGAACTCCAACAAGCATGTTCACTTACAGGTCTAGAACTCCAACAAACATGTTCACTTACAGCTCTAGAACTCCAACAAACATGTTCACTTACAGCTCTAGAACTCCCAACAAACATGTTCACTTACAGCTCTAGAACTCCAACAAACATGTTTACTTACAGCTCTAGAACTCCAACAAACATGTTCAATTACAGCTCTAGAACTCCCAAAAAGCATGTTCACTTACAGCTCTAGAACTCCAACAAGCATGTTTACTTACAGCTCTAGAACTCCAACAAACATGTTCACTTACAGCTCTAGAACTCCTAAAAAACATGTTCACTTACAGCTCTAGAACTCCAACAAACATGTTCACTTACAGCTCTAGAACTCCAACAAGCATGTTCACTTACAGCTCTAGAACTCCAACAACCATGTTCACTTACAGCTCTAAAACTCCAACAAACATGTTCACTTACAGCTCTAGAACACCAACAACCATGTTCACTTGCAGCTCTAGAACACCAACAACCATGTTCACTTACAGCTCTGGAACTCCAACAAACATGTTCACTTACAGCTCTAGAACTCCAACAAGCATGTTCACTTACAGCTCTTGAACACCAACAACCATGTTCACTTGCAGTTCAAGAACTTCAACAACCATGTTCACTTACAGGTCTTGAACTCCAACAAACATGTTCACTTACAGCTGTAGAACTCCAACAAACATGTTCACTTAAAGGTCTAGAACACCAACAAGTATGTTCACTTACAGCTCTAGAACTCCAACAACCATGTTCACTTACAGCTCTAGAACTCCAACAACCATGTTCACTTGCAGTTCAAGAACTTCAACAACCATGTTCACTTACAGCTCTAGAACTCCAACAAGCATGTTCACTTACAGGTCTTGAACACCAACAAACATGTTCACTTACAGGTCTAGAACACCAACAAACATGTTCACTTACAGCTCTAGAACACCAACAAGCATGTTCATTTACAGCTCTAGAACTCCAACAAACATGTTCACTTACAGCTCTAGAACTCCAACAAGCATGTTCACTTACAGGTCTAGAACTCCAACAAACATGTTCACTTACAGCTCTAGAACTCCAACAAACATGTTCACTTACAGCTCTAGAACTCCCAACAAACATGTTCACTTACAGCTCTAGAACTCCAACAAACATGTTTACTTACAGCTCTAGAACTCCAACAAACATGTTCAATTACAGCTCTAGAACTCCCAAAAAGCATGTTCACTTACAGCTCTAGAACTCCAACAAGCATGTTTACTTACAGCTCTAGAACTCCAACAAACATGTTCACTTACAGCTCTAGAACTCCTAAAAAACATGTTCACTTACAGCTCTAGAACTCCAACAAACATGTTCACTTACAGCTCTAGAACTCCAACAAGCATGTTCACTTACACCTCTAGAACTCCAACAAACATGTTCACTTACAGCTCTAGAACTCCAACAAGCATGTTCACTTACATCTCTAGAGCTCCAACAAACATGTTCATTTGCAGCTCTAGAACTCCAACAAGCATGTTCACTTACAGTTCTAGAACTCCAACAAACATGTTCACTTAAAGATCTAGAACTCCAACAAGTATGTTCACTTAAAGCTCTAGAACTCCAACAAGCATGTTCACTTACAGCTCTAGAACTCCAACAAACATGTTCACTTACAGCTCTAGAACTCCAACAAACATGTTCACTTACATCTCTAGAACTCCAACAAACATGTTCATTTGCATGTCTAGAACTCCAACAAGCATGTTCACTTACAGCTCTAGAACTCCAACAAACATGTTTACTTACAGCTCTAGCACTCCAACAAACATGTTCACTTACAGCTCTAGAACTCCCAAAAAACATGTTCACTTACAGCTCTAGAACTCCAACAAACATGTTTACTTACAGCTCTAGAACTCCAACAAACATGTTCACATACAGCTCTAAAACTCCAACAACCATGTTCACTTACAGATCTAGAACTCCAACAACCATGTTCACTTACAGCTTGAAAAACTCCAAAAACCATGTTCACTTACAGCTCTAGAACACCAACCACCATGTTCACTTACAGATCTAGAACTCCAACAACCATGTTCACTTACAGCTCTAAAACTCCAACAACCATGTTCACTTACAGATCTAGAACTCCAACAACCATGTTCACTTACAGCTCTAGAACTCCAACAAACATGTTCACTTACAGCTCTAGAACTCCAACAACCATGTTCACTTACAGGTCTAGAACTCCAACAAGCATGTTCACTTACAGCTCTAGAACTCCAACAAACATGTTCACTTAAAGCTCTAGAACTCCAACAAGCATGTTCACTTACAGCTCTAGAACTCAAACAAACATGTTCAGTTACAGCTCTAGAACTCCAACAAGCATGTTCACTTACAGCTCTAGAACTCCAACAAACATGTTCACTTACAACTCTATAACTTCAACAACCATGTTCACTTACCGCCCGAGAACTCCAACAAACATGTTCACTTACAGCTCTAGAACTCCAACAAACATGTTCACTTACATCTCTAGAACTCCAACAAACATGTTCACTTACAGCTCTAGAACTCCAACAAACATGTTTACTTACAGCTCTAGAACTCCAACAAACATGTTCACTTACAGCTCTAGAACTCCAACAAACGTGTTCACTTACAGATCTAGAACTCCAACAAAAATGTTCACTTACAGCTCTAAAATTCCAACAACCATGTTCACTTACAGATCTAGAACTCCAACAACCATGTTCACTTACAGCTTGAAAAACTCCAAAAACCATGTTCACTTACAGCTCTAGAACTCCAACAAGCATGTTCACTTACAGCTTGAAAAACTCCAAAAACCATGTTCACTTACAGCTCTAGAACTCCAACAAACGTGTTCACTTACAGATCTAGAACTCCAACAAGCATGTTCACTTACAGCTCTAAAATTCCAACAACCATGTTCACTTACAGATCTAGAACTCCAACAAGCATGTTCACTTACAGCTCTAAAACTCCAACAAACATGTTCACTTATAGATCTAGAACTCCAACAACCATGTTCACTTACAGCTCTAAAACTCCAACAAACATGTTCACTTACAGCTCTAGAACACCAACAACCATGTTCACTTGCAGATCAAGAACTTCAACAACCATGTTCACTTACAGCTCTAGAACTCCAACAAACGTGTTCACTTACAGATCTAGAACTCCAACAAGCATGTTCACTTACAGCTCTAAAATTCCAACAACCATGTTCACTTACAGATCTAGAACTCCAACAAGCATGTTCACTTACAGCTCTAATACTCCAACAAACATGTTCACTTATAGATCTAGAACTCCAACAACCATGTTCACTTACAGCTCTAAAACTCCAACAAACATGTTCACTTACAGCTCTAGAACACCAACAACCATGTTCACTTGCAGCTCTAGAACACCAACAACCATGTTCACTTACAGCTCTGGAACTCCAACAAACATGTTCACTTACAGCTCTAGAACTCCAACAAGCATGTTCACTTACAGCTCTTGAACACCAACAACCATGTTCACTTGCAATTCAAGAACTTCAACAACCATGTTCACTTACAGGTCTTGAACTCCAACAAACATGTTCACTTACAGCTGTAGAACTCCAACAAACATGTTCACTTAAAGGTCTAGAACACCAACAAGTATGTTCACTTACAGCTCTAGAACTCCAACAACCATGTTCACTTACAGCTCTAGAACTCCAACAACCATGTTCACTTGCAGTTCAAGAACTTCAACAACCATGTTCACTTACAGCTCTAGAACTCCAACAAGCATGTTCACTTACAGGTCTTGAACACCAACAAACATGTTCACTTACAGGTCTAGAACACCAACAAACATGTTCACTTACAGCTCTAGAACACCAACAAGCATGTTCATTTACAGCTCTAGAACTCCAACAAACATGTTCACTTACAGCTCTAGAACTCCAACAAGCATGTTCACTTACAGGTCTAGAACTCCAACAAACATGTTCACTTACAGCTCTAGAACTCCAACAAACATGTTCACTTACAGCTCTAGAACTCCCAACAAACATGTTCACTTACAGCTCTAGAACTCCAACAAACATGTTTACTTACAGCTCTAGAACTCCAACAAACATGTTCAATTACAGCTCTAGAACTCCCAAAAAGCATGTTCACTTACAGCTCTAGAACTCCAACAAGCATGTTTACTTACAGCTCTAGAACTCCAACAAACATGTTCACTTACAGCTCTAGAACTCCTAAAAAACATGTTCACTTACAGCTCTAGAACTCCAACAAACATGTTCACTTACAGCTCTAGAACTCCAACAAGCATGTTCACTTACAGCTCTAGAACTCCAACAACCATGTTCACTTACAGCTCTAAAACTCCAACAAACATGTTCACTTACAGCTCTAGAACACCAACAACCATGTTCACTTGCAGCTCTAGAACACCAACAACCATGTTCACTTACAGCTCTGGAACTCCAACAAACATGTTCACTTACAGCTCTAGAACTCCAACAAGCATGTTCACTTACAGCTCTTGAACACCAACAACCATGTTCACTTGCAGTTGAAGAACTTCAACAACCATGTTCACTTACAGGTCTTGAACTCCAACAAACATGTTCACTTACAGCTGTAGAACTCCAACAAACATGTTCACTTAAAGGTCTAGAACACCAACAAGTATGTTCACTTACAGCTCTAGAACTCCAACAACCATGTTCACTTACAGCTCTAGAACTCCAACAACCATGTTCACTTGCAGTTCAAGAACTTCAACAACCATGTTCACTTACAGCTCTAGAACTCCAACAAGCATGTTCACTTACAGGTCTTGAACACCAACAAACATGTTCACTTACAGGTCTAGAACACCAACAAACATGTTCACTTACAGCTCTAGAACACCAACAAGCATGTTCATTTACAGCTCTAGAACTCCAACAAACATGTTCACTTACAGCTCTAGAACTCCAACAAGCATGTTCACTTACAGGTCTAGAACTCCAACAAACATGTTCACTTACAGCTCTAGAACTCCAACAAACATGTTCACTTACAGCTCTAGAACTCCCAACAAACATGTTCACTTACAGCTCTAGAACTCCAACAAACATGTTTACTTACAGCTCTAGAACTCCAACAAACATGTTCAATTACAGCTCTAGAACTCCCAAAAAGCATGTTCACTTACAGCTCTAGAACTCCAACAAGCATGTTTACTTACAGCTCTAGAACTCCAACAAACATGTTCACTTACAGCTCTAGAACTCCTAAAAAACATGTTCACTTACAGCTCTAGAACTCCAACAAACATGTTCACTTACAGCTCTAGAACTCCAACAAGCATGTTCACTTACACCTCTAGAACTCCAACAAACATGTTCACTTACAGCTCTAGAACTCCAACAAGCATGTTCACTTACATCTCTAGAGCTCCAACAAACATGTTCATTTGCAGCTCTAGAACTCCAACAAGCATGTTCACTTACAGTTCTAGAACTCCAACAAACATGTTCACTTAAAGATCTAGAACTCCAACAAGTATGTTCACTTAAAGCTCTAGAACTCCAAAAAGCATGTTCACTTACAGCTCTAGAACTCCAACAAACATGTTCACTTACAGCTCTAGAACTCCAACAAACATGTTCACTTACATCTCTAGAACTCCAACAAACATGTTCATTTGCATGTCTAGAACTCCAACAAGCATGTTCACTTACAGCTCTAGAACTCCAACAAACATGTTTACTTACAGCTCTAGCACTCCAACAAACATGTTCACTTACAGCTCTAGAACTCCCAAAAAACATGTTCACTTACAGCTCTAGAACTCCAACAAACATGTTTACTTACAGCTCTAGAACTCCAACAAACATGTTCACATACAGCTCTAAAACTCCAACAACCATGTTCACTTACAGATCTAGAACTCCAACAACCATGTTCACTTACAGCTTGAAAAACTCCAAAAACCATGTTCACTTACAGCTCTAGAACACCAACCACCATGTTCACTTACAGATCTAGAACTCCAACAACCATGTTCACTTACAGCTCTAAAACTCCAACAACCATGTTCACTTACAGATCTAGAACTCCAACAACCATGTTCACTTACAGCTCTAGAGCTCCAACAAACATGTTCACTTACAGCTCTAGAACTCCAACAACCATGTTCACTTACAGGTCTAGAACTCCAACAAGCATGTTCACTTACAGCTCTAGAACTCCAACAAACATGTTCACTTAAAGCTCTAGAACTCCAACAAGCATGTTCACTTACAGCTCTAGAACTCAAACAAACATGTTCAGTTACAGCTCTAGAACTCCAACAAGCATGTTCACTTACAGCTCTAGAACTCCAACAAACATGTTCACTTACAACTCTATAACTTCAACAACCATGTTCACTTACCGCCCGAGAACTCCAACAAACATGTTCACTTACAGCTCTAGAACTCCAACAAACATGTTCACTTACATCTCTAGAACTCCAACAAACATGTTCACTTACAGCTCTAGAACTCCAACAAACATGTTTACTTACAGCTCTAGAACTCCAACAAACATGTTCACTTACAGCTCTAGAACTCCAACAAACGTGTTCACTTACAGATCTAGAACTCCAACAAAAATGTTCACTTACAGCTCTAAAATTCCAACAACCATGTTCACTTACAGATCTAGAACTCCAACAAGCATGTTCACTTACAGCTTGAAAAACTCCAAAAACCATGTTCACTTACAGCTCTAGAACTCCAACAAACGTGTTCACTTACAGATCTAGAACTCCAACAAGCATGTTCACTTACAGCTCTAAAATTCCAACAACCATGTTCACTTACAGATCTAGAACTCCAACAAGCATGTTCACTTACAGCTCTAAAACTCCAACAAACATGTTCACTTACAGCTCTAGAACACCAACAACCATGTTCACTTGCAGATCAAGAACTTCAACAACCATGTTCACTTACAGCTCTAGAACTCCAACAAGCATGTTCACTTACAGCTCTGGAACTCCAACAAACATGTTCACTTACAGCTCTAGAACTCCAACAAGCATGTTCACTTACAGGTCTAGAACTCCAACAAACATGTTCACTTACAGCTCTAGAACTCCAACAAACATGTTCACTTACAGCTCTAGAACTCCCAACAAACATGTTCACTTACAGCTCTAGAACTCCAACAAACATGTTTACTTACAGCTCTAGAACTCCAACAAACATGTTCAATTACAGCTCTAGAACTCCCAAAAAGCATGTTCACTTACAGCTCTAGAACTCCAACAAGCATGTTTACTTACAGCTCTAGAACTCCAACAAACATGTTCACTTACAGCTCTAGAACTCCCAAAAAACATGTTCACTTACAGCTCTAGAACTCCAACAAACATGTTCACTTACAGCTCTAGAACTCCAACAAGAATGTTCACTTACACCTCTAAAACTCCAACAAACATGTTCACTTACAGCTCTAGAACTCCAACAAGCATGTTCACTTACATCTCTAGAACTCCAACAAACATGTTCATTTGCAGCTCTAGAACTCCAACAAGCATGTTCACTTACAGTTCTAGAACTCCAACAAACATGTTCACTTACAACTCTATAACTTCAACAACCATGTTCACTTACCGCCCGAGAACTCCAACAAACATGTTCACTTACAGCTCTAGAACTCCAACAAGCATGTTTACTTACAGCTCTAGAACTCCAACAAACATGTTCACTTACAGCTCTAGAACTCCCAAAAAACATGTTCACTTACAGCTCTAGAACTCCAACAAACATGTTCACTTACAGCTCTAGAACTCCAACAAGCATGTTCACTTACACCTCTAGAACTCCAACAAACATGTTCACTTACAGCTCTAGAACTCCAACAAACATGTTCATTTGCAGCTCTAGAACTCCAACAAGCATGTTCACTTACAGTTCTAGAACTCCAACAAACATGTTCACTTAAAGATATAGAACTCCAACAAGTATGTTCACTTAAAGCTCTAGAACT
Source organism: Salvelinus fontinalis (assembly GCF_029448725.1). Classification (NCBI taxonomy): domain Eukaryota; kingdom Metazoa; phylum Chordata; class Actinopteri; order Salmoniformes; family Salmonidae; genus Salvelinus; species Salvelinus fontinalis. The sequence goes on from NC_074685.1 coordinate 14,035,713, forward strand.
CCAACAAACATGTTCACTTACAGCTCTAGAACTCCAACAAACATGTTCACTTACATCTCTAGAACTCCAACAAACATGTTCATTTGCATGTCTAGAACTCCAACAAGCATGTTCACTTACAGCTCTAGAACTCCAACAAACATGTTTACTTACAGCTCTAGCACTCCAACAAACATGTTCACTTACAGCTCTAGAACTCCCAAAAAACATGTTCACTTACAGCTCTAGAACTCCAACAAACATGTTTACTTACAGCTCTAGAACTCCAACAAACATGTTCACATACAGCTCTAAAACTCCAACAACCATGTTCACTTACAGATCTAGAACTCCAACAACCATGTTCACTTACAGCTTGAAAAACTCCAAAAACCATGTTCACTTACAGCTCTAGAACACCAACGACCATGTTCACTTACAGATCTAGAACTCCAACAACCATGTTCACTTACAGCTCTAAAACTCCAACAACCATGTTCACTTACAGATCTAGAACTCCAACAACCATGTTCACTTACAGCTCTAGAACTCCAACAAACATGTTCACTTACAGCTCTAGAACTCCAACAACCATGTTCACTTACAGGTCTAGAACTCCAACAAGCATGTTCACTTACAGCTCTAGAACTCCAACAAACATGTTCACTTAAAGCTCTAGAACTCCAACAAGCATGTTCACTTACAGCTCTAGAACTCAAACAAACATGTTCAGTTACAGCTCTAGAACTCCAACAAGCATGTTCACTTACAGCTCTAGAACTCCAACAAACATGTTCACTTACAACTCTATAACTTCAACAACCATGTTCACTTACCGCCCGAGAACTCCAACAAACATGTTCACTTACAGATCTAGAACTCCAACAACCATGTTCACTTACAGCTTGAAAAACTCCAAAAACCATGTTCACTTACAGCTCTAGAACACCAACCACCATGTTCACTTACAGATCTAGAACTCCAACAACCATGTTCACTTACAGCTCTAAAACTCCAACAACCATGTTCACTTACAGATCTAGAACTCCAACAACCATGTTCACTTACAGCTCTAGAACTCCAACAAACATGTTCACTTACAGCTCTAGAACTCCAACAACCATGTTCACTTACAGGTCTAGAACTCCAACAAGCATGTTCACTTACAGCTCTAGAACTCCAACAAACATGTTCACTTAAAGCTCTAGAACTCCAACAAGCATGTTCACTTACAGCTCTAGAACTCAAACAAACATGTTCAGTTACAGCTCTAGAACTCCAACAAGCATGTTCACTTACAGCTCTAGAACTCCAACAAACATGTTCACTTACAACTCTATAACTTCAACAACCATGTTCACTTACCGCCCGAGAACTCCAACAAACATGTTCACTTACAGCTCTAGAACTCCAACAAACATGTTCACTTACATGTCTAGAACTCCAACAAACATGTTCACTTACAGCTCTAGAACTCCAACAAACATGTTTACTTACAGCTCTAGAACTCCAACAAACATGTTCACTTACAGCTCTAGAACTCCAACAAACGTGTTCACTTACAGATCTAGAACTCCAACAAAAATGTTCACTTACAGCTCTAAAATTCCAACAACCATGTTCACTTACAGATCTAGAACTCCAACAAGCATGTTCACTTACAGCTTGAAAAACTCCAAAAACCATGTTCACTTACAGCTCTAGAACTCCAACAAACGTGTTCACTTACAGATCTAGAACTCCAACAACCATGTTCACTTACAGCTCTAAAATTCCAACAACCATGTTCACTTACAGATCTAGAACTCCAACAAGCATGTTCACTTACAGCTCTAAAACTCCAACAAACATGTTCACTTACAGCTCTAGAACACCAACAACCATGTTCACTTGCAGATCAAGAACTTCAACAACCATGTTCACTTACAGCTCTAGAACTCCAACAAGCATGTTCACTTACAGCTCTGGAACTCCAACAAACATGTTCACTTACAGCTCTAGAACTCCAACAAGCATGTTCACTTACAGCTCTTGAACACCAACAACCATGTTCACTTGCAGTTCAAGAACTTCAACAACCATGTTCACTTACAGCTCTAGAACTCCAACAAGCATGTTCACTTACAGCTCTGGAACTCCAACAAACATGTTCACTTACAGCTCTAGAACTCCAACAAACATGTTCACTTACAGCTCTAGAACTCCAACAAACATGTTTACTTACAGCTCAAGAACTCCAACAAACATGTTCACTTACAGCTCTAGAACTCCAACAAGCATGTTCACTTACAGCTCTAGAACTCCAACAAACATGTTCACTTAAAGCTCTAGAACTCCAACAAGCATGTTCACTTACAGCTCTAGAACTCCAACAAACATGTTCACTTACAGCTGTAGAACTCCAACAAAGATGTTCACTTAAAGGTCTAGAACACCAACAAGTATGTTCACTTACAGCTCTAGAACTCCAACAACCATGTTCACTTACAGCTCTAGAACTCCAACAACCATGTTCACTTGCAGTTCAAGAACTTCAACAACCATGTTCACTTACAGCTCTAGAACTCCAACAAGCATGTTCACTTACAGGTCTAGAACACCAACAAACATGTTCACTTACAGCTCTAGAACACCAACAAGCATGTTCATTTACAGCTCTAGAACTCCAACAAACATGTTCACTTACAGCTCTAGAACTCCAACAAGCATGTTCACTTACAGGTCTAGAACTCCAACAAACATGTTCACTTACAGCTCTAGAACTCCAACAAACATGTTCACTTACAGCTCTAGAACTCCCAACAAACATGTTCACTTACATCTCTAGAACTCCAACAAACATGTTCATTTGCATGTCTAGAACTCCAACAAGCATGTTCACTTACAGCTCTAGAACTCCAACAAACATGTTCACTTACAGATCTAGAACTCCAACAACCATGTTCACTTACAGCTCTAAAACTCCAACAACCATGTTCACTTACAGATCTAGAACTCCAACAACCATGTTCACTTACAGCTCTAGAACTCCAACAAACATGTTCACTTACAGCTCTAGAACTCCAACAACCATGTTCACTTACAGGTCTAGAACTCCAACAAGCATGTTCACTTACAGCTCTAGAACTCCAACAAACATGTTCACTTAAAGCTCTAGAACTCCAACAAGCATGTTCACTTACAGCTCTAGAACTCAAACAAACATGTTCAGTTACAGCTCTAGAACTCCAACAAGCATGTTCACTTACAGCTCTAGAACTCCAACAAACATGTTCACTTACAACTCTATAACTTCAACAACCATGTTCACTTACCGCCCGAGAACTCCAACAAACATGTTCACTTACAGCTCTAGAACTCCAACAAACATGTTCACTTACATGTCTAGAACTCCAACAAACATGTTCACTTACAGCTCTAGAACTCCAACAAACATGTTTACTTACAGCTCTAGAACTCCAACAAACATGTTCACTTACAGCTCTAGAACTCCAACAAACGTGTTCACTTACAGATCTAGAACTCCAACAAAAATGTTCACTTACAGCTCTAAAATTCCAACAACCATGTTCACTTACAGATCTAGAACTCCAACAAGCATGTTCACTTACAGCTTGAAAAACTCCAAAAACCATGTTCACTTACAGCTCTAGAACTCCAACAAACGTGTTCACTTACAGATCTAGAACTCCAACAAGCATGTTCACTTACAGCTCTAAAATTCCAACAACCATGTTCACTTACAGATCTAGAACTCCAACAAGCATGTTCACTTACAGCTCTAAAACTCCAACAAACATGTTCACTTACAGCTCTAGAACACCAACAACCATGTTCACTTGCAGATCAAGAACTTCAACAACCATGTTCACTTACAGCTCTAGAACTCCAACAAGCATGTTCACTTACAGCTCTGGAACTCCAACAAACATGTTCACTTACAGCTCTAGAACTCCAACAAGCATGTTCACTTACAGCTCTTGAACACCAACAACCATGTTCACTTGCAGTTCAAGAACTTCAACAACCATGTTCACTTACAGCTCTAGAACTCCAACAAGCATGTTCACTTACAGCTCTGGAACTCCAACAAACATGTTCACTTACAGCTCTAGAACTCCAACAAACATGTTCACTTACAGCTCTAGAACTCCAACAAACATGTTTACTTACAGCTCAAGAACTCCAACAAACATGTTCACTTACAGCTCTAGAACTCCAACAAGCATGTTCACTTACAGCTCTAGAACTCCAACAAACATGTTCACTTAAAGCTCTAGAACTCCAACAAGCATGTTCACTTACAGCTCTAGAACTCCAACAAACATGTTCACTTACAGCTGTAGAACTCCAACAAAGATGTTCACTTAAAGGTCTAGAACACCAACAAGTATGTTCACTTACAGCTCTAGAACTCCAACAACCATGTTCACTTACAGCTCTAGAACTCCAACAACCATGTTCACTTGCAGTTCAAGAACTTCAACAACCATGTTCACTTACAGCTCTAGAACTCCAACAAGCATGTTCACTTACAGGTCTTGAACACCAACAAACATGTTCACTTACAGGTCTAGAACACCAACAAACATGTTCACTTACAGCTCTAGAACACCAACAAGCATGTTCATTTACAGCTCTAGAACTCCAACAAACATGTTCACTTACAGCTCTAGAACTCCAACAAGCATGTTCACTTACAGGTCTAGAACTCCAACAAACATGTTCACTTACAGCTCTAGAACTCCAACAAACATGTTCACTTACAGCTCTAGAACTCCCAACAAACATGTTCACTTACATCTCTAGAACTCCAACAAACATGTTCATTTGCATGTCTAGAACTCCAACAAGCATGTTCACTTACAGCTCTAGAACTCCAACAAACATGTTCACTTACAGATCTAGAACTCCAACAACCATGTTCACTTACAGCTCTAAAACTCCAACAACCATGTTCACTTACAGATCTAGAACTCCAACAACCATGTTCACTTACAGCTCTAGAACTCCAACAAACATGTTCACTTACAGCTCTAGAACTCCAACAACCATGTTCACTTACAGGTCTAGAACTCCAACAAGCATGTTCACTTACAGCTCTAGAACTCCAACAAACATGTTCACTTAAAGCTCTAGAACTCCAACAAGCATGTTCACTTACAGCTCTAGAACTCAAACAAACATGTTCAGTTACAGCTCTAGAACTCCAACAAGCATGTTCACTTACAGCTCTAGAACTCCAACAAACATGTTCACTTACAACTCTATAACTTCAACAACCATGTTCACTTACCGCCCGAGAACTCCAACAAACATGTTCACTTACAGCTCTAGAACTCCAACAAACATGTTCACTTACATCTCTAGAACTCCAACAAACATGTTCACTTACAGCTCTAGAACTCCAACAAACATGTTTACTTACAGCTCTAGAACTCCAACAAACATGTTCACGTACAGCTCTAGAACTCCAACAAACGTGTTCACTTACAGATCTAGAACTCCAACAAAAATGTTCACTTACAGCTCTAAAATTCCAACAACCATGTTCACTTACAGATCTAGAACTCCAACAAGCATGTTCACTTACAGCTTGAAAAACTCAAAAAACCATGTTCACTTACAGCTCTAGAACTCCAACAAACGTGTTCACTTACAGATCTAGAACTCCAACAAGCATGTTCACTTACAGCTCTAAAATTCCAACAACCATGTTCACTTACAGATCTAGAACTCCAACAAGCATGTTCACTTACAGCTCTAAAACTCCAACAAACATGTTCACTTACAGCTCTAGAACACCAACAACCATGTTCACTTGCAGATCAAGAACTTCAACAACCATGTTCACTTACAGCTCTAGAACTCCAACAAGCATGTTCACTTACAGCTCTGGAACTCCAACAAACATGTTCACTTACAGCTCTAGAACTCCAACAAGCATGTTCACTTACAGGTCTAGAACTCCAACAAACATGTTCACTTACAGCTCTAGAACTCCAACAAACATGTTCACTTACAGCTCTAGAACTCCCAACAAACATGTTCACTTACAGCTCTAGAACTCCAACAAACATGTTTACTTACAGCTCTAGAACTCCAACAAACATGTTCAATTACAGCTCTAGAACTCCCAAAAAGCATGTTCACTTACAGCTCTAGAACTCCAACAAGCATGTTTACTTACAGCTCTAGAACTCCAACAAACATGTTCACTTACAGCTCTAGAACTCCCAAAAAACATGTTCACTTACAGCTCTAGAACTCCAACAAACATGTTCACTTACAGCTCTAGAACTCCAACAAGCATGTTCACTTACACCTCTAGAACTCCAACAAACATGTTCACTTACAGCTCTAGAACTCCAACAAGCATGTTCACTTACATCTCTAGAACTCCAACAAACATGTTCATTTGCAGCTCTAGAACTCCAACAAGCATGTTCACTTACAGTTCTAGAACTCCAACAAACATGTTCACTTAAAGAAATAGAACTCCAACAAGTATGTTCACTTAAAGCTCTAGAACTCCAACAAGCATGTTCACTTACAGCTCTAGAACTCCAACAAACATGTTCACTTACAGCTCTAGAACTCCAACAAACATGTTCACTTACATCTCTAGAACTCCAACAAACATGTTCATTTGCATGTCTAGAACTCCAACAAGCATGTTCACTTACAGCTCTAGAACTCCAACAAACATGTTTACTTACAGCTCTAGCACTCCAACAAACATGTTCACTTACAGCTCTAGAACTCCCAAAAAACATGTTCACTTACAGCTCTAGAACTCCAACAAACATGTTTACTTACAGCTCTAGAACTCCAACAAACATGTTCACATACAGCTCTAAAACTCCAACAACCATGTTCACTTACAGATCTAGAACTCCAACAACCATGTTCACTTACAGCTTGAAAAACTCCAAAAACCATGTTCACTTACAGCTCTAGAACACCAACCACCATGTTCACTTACAGATCTAGAACTCCAACAACCATGTTCACTTACAGCTCTAAAACTCCAACAACCATGTTCACTTACAGATCTAGAACTCCAACAACCATGTTCACTTACAGCTCTAGAACTCCAACAAACATGTTCACTTACAGCTCTAGAACTCCAACAACCATGTTCACTTACAGGTCTAGAACTCCAACAAGCATGTTCACTTACAGCTCTAGAACTCCAACAAACATGTTCACTTAAAGCTCTAGAACTCCAACAAGCATGTTCACTTACAGCTCTAGAACTCAAACAAACATGTTCAGTTACAGCTCTAGAACTCCAACAAGCATGTTCACTTACAGCTCTAGAACTCCAACAAACATGTTCACTTACAACTCTATAACTTCAACAACCATGTTCACTTACCGCCCGAGAACTCCAACAAACATGTTCACTTACAGCTCTAGAACTCCAACAAACATGTTCACTTACATGTCTAGAACTCCAACAAACATGTTCACTTACAGCTCTAGAACTCCAACAAACATGTTTACTTACAGCTCTAGAACTCCAACAAACATGTTCACTTACAGCTCTAGAACTCCAACAAACGTGTTCACTTACAGATCTAGAACTCCAACAAAAATGTTCACTTACAGCTCTAAAATTCCAACAACCATGTTCACTTACAGATCTAGAACTCCAACAAGCATGTTCACTTACAGCTTGAAAAACTCCAAAAACCATGTTCACTTACAGCTCTAGAACTCCAACAAACGTGTTCACTTACAGATCTAGAACTCCAACAAGCATGTTCACTTACAGCTCTAAAGTTCCAACAACCGTGTTCACTTACAGATCTAGAACTCCAACAAGCATGTTCACTTACAGCTCTAAAACTCCAACAAACATGTTCACTTACAGCTCTAGAACACCAACAACCATGTTCACTTGCAGATCAAGAACTTCAACAACCATGTTCACTTACAGCTCTAGAACTCCAACAAGCATGTTCACTTACAGCTCTGGAACTCCAACAAACATGTTCACTTACAGCTCTAGAACTCCAACAAGCATGTTCACTTACAGCTCTTGAACACCAACAACCATGTTCACTTGCAGTTCAAGAACTTCAACAACCATGTTCACTTACAGCTCTAGAACTCCAACAAGCATGTTCACTTACAGCTCTGGAACTCCAACAAACATGTTCACTTACAGCTCTAGAACTCCAACAAACATGTTCACTTACAGCTCTAGAACTCCAACAAACATGTTTACTTACAGCTCAAGAACTCCAACAAACATGTTCACTTACAGCTCTAGAACTCCAACAAGCATGTTCACTTACAGCTCTAGAACTCCAACAAACATGTTCACTTAAAGCTCTAGAACTCCAACAAGCATGTTCACTTACAGCTCTAGAACTCCAACAAACATGTTCACTTACAGCTGTAGAACTCCAACAAAGATGTTCACTTAAAGGTCTAGAACACCAACAAGTATGTTCACTTACAGCTCTAGAACTCCAACAACCATGTTCACTTACAGCTCTAGAACTCCAACAACCATGTTCACTTGCAGTTCAAGAACTTCAACAACCATGTTCACTTACAGCTCTAGAACTCCAACAAGCATGTTCACTTACAGGTCTTGAACACCAACAAACATGTTCACTTACAGGTCTAGAACACCAACAAACATGTTCACTTACAGCTCTAGAACACCAACAAGCATGTTCATTTACAGCTCTAGAACTCCAACAAGCATGTTCACTTACAGCTCTGGAACTCCAACAAACATGTTCACTTACAGCTCTAGAACTCCAACAAACATGTTCACTTACAGCTCTAGAACTCCAACAAACATGTTTACTTACAGCTCAAGAACTCCAACAAACATGTTCACTTACAGCTCTAGAACTCCAACAAGCATGTTCACTTACAGCTCTAGAACTCCAACAAACATGTTCACTTAAAGCTCTAGAACTCCAACAAGCATGTTCACTTACAGCTCTAGAACTCCAACAAACATGTTCACTTACAGCTGTAGAACTCCAACAAAGATGTTCACTTAAAGGTCTAGAACACCAACAAGTATGTTCACTTACAGCTCTAGAACTCCAACAACCATGTTCACTTACAGCTCTAGAACTCCAACAACCATGTTCACTTGCAGTTCAAGAACTTCAACAACCATGTTCACTTACAGCTCTAGAACTCCAACAAGCATGTTCACTTACAGGTCTTGAACACCAACAAACATGTTCACTTACAGGTCTAGAACACCAACAAACATGTTCACTTACAGCTCTAGAACACCAACAAGCATGTTCATTTACAGCTCTAGAACTCCAACAAACATGTTCACTTACAGCTCTAGAACTCCAACAAGCATGTTCACTTACAGGTCTAGAACTCCAACAAACATGTTCACTTACAGCTCTAGAACTCCAACAAACATGTTCACTTACAGCTCTAGAACTCCCAACAAACATGTTCACTTACATCTCTAGAACTCCAACAAACATGTTCATTTGCATGTCTAGAACTCCAACAAGCATGTTCACTTACAGCTCTAGAACTCCAACAAACATGTTCACTTACAGATCTAGAACTCCAACAACCATGTTCACTTACAGCTCTAAAACTCCAACAACCATGTTCACTTACAGATCTAGAACTCCAACAACCATGTTCACTTACAGCTCTAGAACTCCAACAAACATGTTCACTTACAGCTCTAGAACTCCAACAACCATGTTCACTTACAGGTCTAGAACTCCAACAAGCATGTTCACTTACAGCTCTAGAACTCCAACAAACATGTTCACTTAAAGCTCTAGAACTCCAACAAGCATGTTCACTTACAGCTCTAGAACTCAAACAAACATGTTCAGTTACAGCTCTAGAACTCCAACAAGCATGTTCACTTACAGCTCTAGAACTCCAACAAACATGTTCACTTACAACTCTATAACTTCAACAACCATGTTCACTTACCGCCCGAGAACTCCAACAAACATGTTCACTTACAGCTCTAGAACTCCAACAAACATGTTCACTTACATCTCTAGAACTCCAACAAACATGTTCACTTACAGCTCTAGAACTCCAACAAACATGTTTACTTACAGCTCTAGAACTCCAACAAACATGTTCACTTACAGCTCTAGAACTCCAACAAACGTGTTCACTTACAGATCTAGAACTCCAACAAAAATGTTCACTTACAGCTCTAAAATTCCAACAACCATGTTCACTTACAGATCTAGAACTCCAACAAGCATGTTCACTTACAGCTTGAAAAACTCCAAAAACCATGTTCACTTACAGCTCTAGAACTCCAACAAACGTGTTCACTTACAGATCTAGAACTCCAACAAGCATGTTCACTTACAGCTCTAAAATTCCAACAACCATGTTCACTTACAGATCTAGAACTCCAACAAGCATGTTCACTTACAGCTCTAAAACTCCAACAAACATGTTCACTTACAGCTCTAGAACACCAACAACCATGTTCACTTGCAGATCAAGAACTTCAACAACCATGTTCACTTACAGCTCTAGAACTCCAACAAGCATGTTCACTTACAGCTCTGGAACTCCAACAAACATGTTCACTTACAGCTCTAGAACTCCAACAAGCATGTTCACTTACAGGTCTAGAACTCCAACAAACATGTTCACTTACAGCTCTAGAACTCCAACAAACATGTTCACTTACAGCTCTAGAACTCCCAACAAACATGTTCACTTACAGCTCTAGAACTCCAACAAACATGTTTACTTACAGCTCTAGAACTCCAACAAACATGTTCAATTACAGCTCTAGAACTCCCAAAAAGCATGTTCACTTACAGCTCTAGAACTCCAACAAGCATGTTTACTTACAGCTCTAGAACTCCAACAAACATGTTCACTTACAGCTCTAGAACTCCCAAAAAACATGTTCACTTACAGCTCTAGAACTCCAACAAACATGTTCACTTACAGCTCTAGAACTCCAACAAGCATGTTCACTTACACCTCTAGAACTCCAACAAACATGTTCACTTACAGCTCTAGAACTCCAACAAGCATGTTCACTTACATCTCTAGAACTCCAACAAACATGTTCATTTGCAGCTCTAGAACTCCAACAAGCATGTTCACTTACAGTTCTAGAACTCCAACAAACATGTTCACTTAAAGATATAGAACTCCAACAAGTATGTTCACTTAAAGCTCTAGAACTCCAACAAGCATGTTCACTTACAGCTCTAGAACTCCAACAAACATGTTCACTTACAGCTCTAGAACTCCAACAAACATGTTCACTTACATCTCTAGAACTCCAACAAACATGTTCATTTGCATGTCTAGAACTCCAACAAGCATGTTCACTTACAGCTCTAGAACTCCAACAAACATGTTTACTTACAGCTCTAGCACTCCAACAAACATGTTCACTTACAGCTCTAGAACTCCCAAAAAACATGTTCACTTACAGCTCTAGAACTCCAACAAACATGTTTACTTACAGCTCTAGAACTCCAACAAACATGTTCACATACAGCTCTAAAACTCCAACAACCATGTTCACTTACAGATCTAGAACTCCAACAACCATGTTCACTTACAGCTTGAAAAACTCCAAAAACCATGTTCACTTACAGCTCTAGAACACCAACCACCATGTTCACTTACAGATCTAGAACTCCAACAACCATGTTCACTTACAGCTCTAAAACTCCAACAACCATGTTCACTTACAGATCTAGAACTCCAACAACCATGTTCACTTACAGCTCTAGAACTCCAACAAACATGTTCACTTACAGCTCTAGAACTCCAACAACCATGTTCACTTACAGGTCTAGAACTCCAACAATTATGTTCACTTACAGCTCTAGAACTCCAACAAACATGTTCACTTAAAGCTCTAGAACTCCAACAAGCATGTTCACTTACAGCTCTAGAACTCAAACAAACATGTTCAGTTACAGCTCTAGAACTCCAACAAGCATGTTCACTTACAGCTCTAGAACTCCAACAAACATGTTCACTTACAACTCTATAACTTCAACAACCATGTTCACTTACCGCCCGAGAACTCCAACAAACATGTTCACTCATTTCATTACAGTTCACTCATTTCATTACAGTACAACGGTTTGATTTGGTTGATCTTAGCTAGCTACATAGCCGTCTTTGCATCAAACATAATTGTGTAGTTATTGAGGTTCGCCAGCCAGCTATTTTCGCCCCAACGTAACGCAACGTAGCCAACACGGCTACCTAGCCAGCTTGCCACCGAATAGCAGCATTGTAGAAACGAGTGCATTACAACGTAACGACTTGATCAGTGTAGTGTTGGCTGACTACACAGTTGTCTTTGCTATCTTTGATTTGCATTTGTTCGATCTTAGCTAGCTACTTAGCTGGCTACATAGCCGTCTTTGTATCGGTGATAATTGTGTAGTTATCAAGGTTCGCTGAGGTTCGCTAGCCAGGTATTCTCGCCCTAACGTAACGTAACGTAGTAAACCCTGCTAGCTAGCCAGCTAGCCACCAATTAGCAGCACTGTAGAAACGATTACATTACAACGGAACGACTTGACTTGTGTAGTGTTAGCTAGCTACATAGTTTTCTCTGCTATCTTTGTATCTAAGATAATTGTGTAGCTTTGAGTAATTATCGGTTAGCTAGCCAGCTATTTTTTCGCCTGCCGCGCTGTCGTCCTCCTACCTAGCCAACGCTGCTAGCTAGCCAACTTCTACCGAATAGCAGCACTGTAGAAACTCACATTACAACGGAACGACTTGATTAGCGTAGTGTTAGCTAGTTGTCTTTGCTGTCCTTGTATCCACGATAATTGTGTAGTTTAGAGAAATTTAGTGAAATTGTCGAGGTTACCTAGCCAGCTTCACTTTCAACAACGTAGCCACTGCTAGCCAGGCTACTTCACCAGCCAGCAGTACTATATCATTTTAGTCAATAAGATCTTGTATTTTATTTTTATTTTTTTGCAACGTAAGCTTAACTTTCTGAACATTCGAGACGTGTAGCCCACTTGTCATTCTAATCTCCTTTGCATTAGCGTAGCCTCTTCTGTAGCCTGTCAACCATGTGTCTGTCTATCCCTGTTCTCTCCTCTCTGCACAGACCATACAAACGCTTCACACCGCGTGGCCGCGCCCACCCTAACCTGGTGGTCCCAGCCCGCACGACCCACGTGGAGTTCCAGGTCTCCGGTAGCCTCTGGAACTGCCGATCTGCGGCCAACAAGGCAGAGCTCATCTCAGCCTATGCGTCCCTCCAGTCCCTCGACTTCCTGGCACTGACGGAAACATGGCTCACCACAGATAACACTGCTACTCCTACTGCTCTCTCTTCGTCTGCCCACGTGTTCTCGCACACCCCGAGACCGTCTGGTCAGCGGGGTGGTGGCACCGGGATCCTCATCTCTCCCAAGTGGTCATTCTCTCTTTCTCCCCTTACCCATCTGTCTATCGCCTCCTTTGAATTCCATGCTGTCACAGTTACCAGCCCTTTCAAGCTTAACATCCTTATCATTTATCGCCCTCCAGGTTCCCTTGGAGAGTTCATCAATGAGCTTGATGCCTTGATAAGCTCCTTTCCTGAGGACGGCTCACCTCTCACAGTTCTGGGTGACTTTAACCTCCCCATGTCTACCTTTGACTCATTCCTCTCTGCCTCCCTCTTTCCACTCCTCTCCTCTTTTGACCTCACCCTCTCACCTTCCCCCCCTACTCACAAGGCAGGCAATACGCTTGACCTCATCTTTACTAGATGCTGTTCTTCCACTAACCTCATTGCAACTCCCCTCCAAGTCTCCGACCACTACCTTGTATCCTTTTCCCTCTCGCTCTCATCCAACACTTCCCACACTGCCCCTACTCGGATGGTATCGCGCCGTCCCAACCTCCGCTCTCTCTCCCCCGCTACTCTCTCCTCTTCCATCCTATCATCTCTTCCCTCTGCCCAAACCTTCTCCAACCTATCTCCTGATTCTGCCTCCTCAACCCTCCTCTCCTCCCTTTCTGCATCCTTTGACTCTCTATGTCCCCTATCCTCCAGGCCGGCTCGGTCCTCCCCTCCCGCTCCGTGGCTCGACGACTCATTGCGAGCTCACAGAACAGGGCTCCGGGCAGCCGAGCGGAAATGGAGGAAAACTCGCCTCCCTGCGGACCTGGCATCCTTTCACTCCCTCCTCTCTACATTTTCCTCTTCTGTCTCTGCTGCTAAAGCCACTTTCTACCACTCTAAATTCCAAGCATCTGCCTCTAACCCTAGGAAGCTCTTTGCCACCTTCTCCTCCCTCCTGAATCCTCCTCCCCCTCCCCCCCCCTCCTCCCTCTCTGCAGACGACTTCGTCAACCATTTTGAAAAGAAGGTCGACGACATCCGATCCTCGTTTGCTAAGTCAAACGACACCGCTGGTTCTGCTCACACTGCCCAACCCTGTGCTTTGACCTCTTTCTCCCCTCTCTCTCCAGATGAAATCTCGCGTCTTGTGACGGCCGGCCGCCCAACAACCTGCCCGCTTGACCCTATCCCCTCCTCTCTTCTCCAGACCATTTCCGGAGACCTTCTACCTTACCTCACCTCGCTCATCAACTCATCCCTGACCGCTGGCTACGTCCCTTCCGTCTTCAAGAGAGCGAGAGTTGCACCCCTTCTGAAAAAACCTACACTCGATCCCTCCGATGTCAACAACTACAGACCAGTATCCCTTCTTTCTTTTCTCTCCAAAACTCTTGAACGTGCCGTCCTTGGCCAGCTCTCCTGCTATCTCTCTCAGAATGACCTTCTTGATCCAAATCAGTCAGGTTTCAAGACTAGTCACTCAACTGAGACTGCTCTTCTCTGTATCACGGAGGCGCTCCGCACTGCTAAAGCTAACTCTCTATCCTCTGCTCTCATCCTTCTAGACCTATCGGCTGCCTTCGATACTGTGAACCATCAGATCCTCCTCTCCACCCTCTCCGAGTTGGGCATCTCCGGCGCGGCCCACGCTTGGATTGCGTCCTACCTGACAGGTCGCTCCTACCAGGTGGCGTGGCGAGAATCTGTCTCCTCACCACGCGCTCTCACCACTGGTGTCCCCCAGGGCTCTGTTCTAGGCCCTCTCCTATTCTCGCTATACACCAAGTCACTTGGCTCTGTCATAACCTCACATGGTCTCTCCTATCATTGCTATGCAGACGACACACAATTAATCTTCTCCTTTCCCCCTTCTGATGACCAGGTGGCGAATCGCATCTCTGCATGTCTGGCAGACATATCAGTGTGGATGACGGATCACCACCTCAAGCTGAACCTCGGCAAGACGGAGCTGCTCTTCCTCCCGGGGAAGGACTGTCCGTTCCATGATCTCGCCATCACGGTTGACAACTCCATTGTGTCCTCCTCCCAGAGCGCTAAGAACCTTGGCGTGATCCTGGACAACACCCTGTCGTTCTCCATAAACATCAAGGCGGTGGCCCGTTCCTGTAGGTTCATGCTCTACAACATCCGCAGAGTACGACCCTGCCTCACACAGGAAGCGGCGCAGGTCCTAATCCAGGCACTTGTCATCTCCCGTCTGGATTACTGCAACTCGCTGTTGGCTGGGCTCCCTGCCTGTGCCATTAAACCCCTACAACTCATCCAGAACGCCGCAGCCCGTCTGGTGTTCAACCTTCCCAAGTTCTCTCACGTCACCCCGCTCCTCCGCTCTCTCCACTGGCTTCCAGTTGAAGCTCGCATCCGCTACAAGACCATGGTGCTTGCCTACGGAGCTGTGAGGGGAACGGCACCTCAGTACCTTCAGGCTCTGATCAGGCCCTACACCCAAACAAGGGCACTGCGTTCATCCACCTCTGGCCTGCTCGCCTCCCTACCACTGAGGAAGTACAGTTCCCGCTCAGCCCAGTCAAAACTGTTCGCTGCTCTGGCACCCCAATGGTGGAACAAACTCCCTCACGACGCCAGGACAGCGGAGTCAATCACCACCTTCCGGAGACACCTGAAACCCCACCTCTTCAAGGAATACCTAGGATAAAGCAATCCTTCTGCCCCCCCCCCCCCCCCTTAAAATGATCTAGATGCACTATTGTAAAGTGGCTGTTCCACTGGATGTCATAAGGTGAATGCACCAATTTGTAAGTCGCTCTGGATAAGAGCGTCTGCTAAATGACTTAAATGTAAATGTAATGTAAATGTACTTACAGCTCTAGAACTCCAACAAACATGTTCACTTACATGTCTAGAACTCCAACAAACATGTTCACTTACAGCTCTAGAACTCCAACAAACATGTTTACTTACAGCTCTAGAACTCCAACAAACATGTTCACTTACAGCTCTAGAACTCCAACAAACGTGTTCACTTACAGATCTAGAACTCCAACAAAAATGTTCACTTACAGCTCTAAAATTCCAACAACCATGTTCACTTACAGATCTAGAACTCCAACAAGCATGTTCACTTACAGCTTGAAAAACTCCAAAAACCATGTTCACTTACAGCTCTAGAACTCCAACAAACGTGTTCACTTACAGATCTAGAACTCCAACAAGCATGTTCACTTACAGCTCTAAAATTCCAACAACCGTGTTCACTTACAGATCTAGAACTCCAACAAGCATGTTCACTTACAGCTCTAAAACTCCAACAAACATGTTCACTTACAGCTCTAGAACACCAACAACCATGTTCACTTGCAGATCAAGAACTTCAACAACCATGTTCACTTACAGCTCTAGAACTCCAACAAGCATGTTCACTTACAGCTCTGGAACTCCAACAAACATGTTCACTTACAGCTCTAGAACTCCAACAAGCATGTTCACTTACAGCTCTTGAACACCAACAACCATGTTCACTTGCAGTTCAAGAACTTCAACAACCATGTTCACTTACAGCTCTAGAACTCCAACAAGCATGTTCACTTACAGCTCTGGAACTCCAACAAACATGTTCACTTACAGCTCTAGAACTCCAACAAACATGTTCACTTACAGCTCTAGAACTCCAACAAACATGTTTACTTACAGCTCAAGAACTCCAACAAACATGTTCACTTACAGCTCTAGAACTCCAACAAGCATGTTCACTTACAGCTCTAGAACTCCAACAAACGTGTTCACTTAAAGCTCTAGAACTCCAACAAGCATGTTCACTTACAGCTCTAGAACTCCAACAAACATGTTCACTTACAGCTGTAGAACTCCAACAAAGATGTTCACTTAAAGGTCTAGAACACCAACAAGTATGTTCACTTACAGCTCTAGAACTCCAACAAACATGTTCACTTACAGCTCTAGAACTCCAACAAGCATGTTCACTTACAGGTCTAGAACTCCAACAAACATGTTCACTTACAGCTCTAGAACTCCAACAAACATGTTCACTTACAGCTCTAGAACTCCCAACAAACATGTTCACTTACATCTCTAGAACTCCAACAAACATGTTCATTTGCATGTCTAGAACTCCAACAAGCATGTTCACTTACAGCTCTAGAACTCCAACAAACATGTTTACTTACAGCTCTAGCACTCCAACAAACATGTTCACTTACAGCTCTAGAACTCCCAAAAAACATGTTCACTTACAGCTCTAGAACTCCAACAAACATGTTTACTTACAGCTCTAGAACTCCAACAAACATGTTCACATACAGCTCTAAAACTCCAACAACCATGTTCACTTACAGATCTAGAACTCCAACAACCATGTTCACTTACAGCTTGAAAAACTCCAAAAACCATGTTCACTTACAGCTCTAGAACACCAACCACCATGTTCACTTACAGATCTAGAACTCCAACAACCATGTTCACTTACAGCTCTAAAACTCCAACAACCATGTTCACTTACAGATCTAGAACTCCAACAACCATGTTCACTTACAGCTCTAGAACTCCAACAAACATGTTCACTTACAGCTCTAGAACTCCAACAACCATGTTCACTTACAGGTCTAGAACTCCAACAAGCATGTTCACTTACAGCTCTAGAACTCCAACAAACATGTTCACTTAAAGCTCTAGAACTCCAACAAGCATGTTCACTTACAGCTCTAGAACTCAAACAAACATGTTCAGTTACAGCTCTAGAACTCCAACAAGCATGTTCACTTACAGCTCTAGAACTCCAACAAACATGTTCACATACAGCTCTAAAACTCCAACAACCATGTTCACTTACAGATCTAGAACTCCAACAACCATGTTCACTTACAGCTTGAAAAACTCCAAAAAACATGTTCACTTACAGCTCTAGAACACCAACCACCATGTTCACTTACAGATCTAGAACTCCAACAAGCATGTTCACTTACAGCTCTGGAACTCCAACAAACATGTTCACTTACAGCTCTAGAACTCCAACAAGCATGTTCACTTACAGGTCTAGAACTCCAACAAACATGTTCACTTACAGCTCTAGAACTCCAACAAACATGTTCACTTACAGCTCTAGAACTCCCAACAAACATGTTCACTTACAGCTCTAGAACTCCAACAAACATGTTTACTTACAGCTCTAGAACTCCAACAAACATGTTCAATTACAGCTCTAGAACTCCCAAAAAGCATGTTCACTTACAGCTCTAGAACTCCAACAAGCATGTTTACTTACAGCTCTAGAACTCCAACAAACATGTTCACTTACAGCTCTAGAACTCCCAAAAAACATGTTCACTTACAGCTCTAGAACTCCAACAAACATGTTCACTTACAGCTCTAGAACTCCAACAAGCATGTTCACTTACACCTCTAGAACTCCAACAAACATGTTCACTTACAGCTCTAGAACTCCAACAAGCATGTTCACTTACATCTCTAGAACTCCAACAAACATGTTCATTTGCAGCTCTAGAACTCCAACAAGCATGTTCACTTACAGTTCTAGAACTCCAACAAACATGTTCACTTAAAGATCTAGAACTCCAACAAGTATGTTCACTTAAAGCTCTAGAACTCCAACAAGCATGTTCACTTACAGCTCTAGAACTCCAACAAACATGTTCACTTACAGCTCTAGAACTCCAACAAACATGTTCACTTACATCTCTAGAACTCCAACAAACATGTTCATTTGCATGTCTAGAACTCCAACAAGCATGTTCACTTACAGCTCTAGAACTCCAACAAACATGTTTACTTACAGCTCTAGCACTCCAACAAACATGTTCACTTACAGCTCTAGAACTCCCAAAAAACATGTTCACTTACAGCTCTAGAACTCCAACAAACATGTTTACTTACAGCTCTAGAACTCCAACAAACATGTTCACATACAGCTCTAAAACTCCAACAACCATGTTCACTTACAGATCTAGAACTCCAACAACCATGTTCACTTACAGCTTGAAAAACTCCAAAAACCATGTTCACTTACAGCTCTAGAACACCAACCACCATGTTCACTTACAGATCTAGAACTCCAACAACCATGTTCACTTACAGCTCTAAAACTCCAACAACCATGTTCACTTACAGATCTAGAACTCCAACAACCATGTTCACTTACAGCTCTAGAACTCCAACAAACATGTTCACTTACAGCTCTAGAACTCCAACAACCATGTTCACTTACAGGTCTAGAACTCCAACAAGCATGTTCACTTACAGCTCTAGAACTCCAACAAACATGTTCACTTAAAGCTCTAGAACTCCAACAAGCATGTTCACTTACAGCTCTAGAACTCAAACAAACATGTTCAGTTACAGCTCTAGAACTCCAACAAGCATGTTCACTTACAGCTCTAGAACTCCAACAAACATGTTCACTTACAACTCTATAACTTCAACAACCATGTTCACTTACCGCCCGAGAACTCCAACAAACATGTTCACTTACAGCTCTAGAACTCCAACAAACATGTTCACTTACATGTCTAGAACTCCAACAAACATGTTCACTTACAGCTCTAGAACTCCAACAAACATGTTTACTTACAGCTCTAGAACTCCAACAAACATCTTCACTTACAGCTCTAGAACTCCAACAAACGTGTTCACTTACAGATCTAGAACTCCAACAAAAATGTTCACTTACAGCTCTAAAATTCCAACAACCATGTTCACTTACAGATCTAGAACTCCAACAAGCATGTTCACTTACAGCTTGAAAAACTCCAAAAACCATGTTCACTTACAGCTCTAGAACTCCAACAAACGTGTTCACTTACAGATCTAGAACTCCAACAAGCATGTTCACTTACAGCTCTAAAATTCCAACAACCATGTTCACTTACAGATCTAGAACTCCAACAAGCATGTTCACTTACAGCTCTAAAACTCCAACAAACATGTTCACTTACAGCTCTAGAACACCAACAACCATGTTCACTTGCAGATCAAGAACTTCAACAACCATGTTCACTTACAGCTCTAGAACTCCAACAAGCATGTTCACTTACAGCTCTGGAACTCCAACAAACATGTTCACTTACAGCTCTAGAACTCCAACAAGCATGTTCACTTACAGCTCTTGAACACCAACAACCATGTTCACTTGCAGTTCAAGAACTTCAACAACCATGTTCACTTACAGCTCTAGAACTCCAACAAGCATGTTCACTTACAGCTCTGGAACTCCAACAAACATGTTCACTTACAGCTCTAGAACTCCAACAAACATGTTCACTTACAGCTCTAGAACTCCAACAAACATGTTTACTTACAGCTCAAGAACTCCAACAAACATGTTCACTTACAGCTCTAGAACTCCAACAAGCATGTTCACTTACAGCTCTAGAACTCCAACAAACATGTTCACTTAAAGCTCTAGAACTCCAACAAGCATGTTCACTTACAGCTCTAGAACTCCAACATACATGTTCACTTACAGCTGTAGAACTCCAACAAAGATGTTCACTTAAAGGTCTAGAACACCAACAAGTATGTTCACTTACAGCTCTAGAACTCCAACAACCATGTTCACTTACAGCTCTAGAACTCCAACAACCATGTTCACTTGCAGTTCAAGAACTTCAACAACCATGTTCACTTACAGCTCTAGAACTCCAACAAGCATGTTCACTTACAGGTCTTGAACACCAACAAACATGTTCACTTACAGGTCTAGAACACCAACAAACATGTTCACTTACAGCTCTAGAACACCAACAAGCATGTTCATTTACAGCTCTAGAACTCCAACAAACATGTTCACTTACAGCTCTAGAACTCCAACAAGCATGTTCACTTACAGGTCTAGAACTCCAACAAACATGTTCACTTACAGCTCTAGAACTCCAACAAACATGTTCACTTACAGCTCTAGAACTCCCAACAAACATGTTCACTTACATCTCTAGAACTCCAACAAACATGTTCATTTGCATGTCTAGAACTCCAACAAGCATGTTCACTTACAGCTCTAGAACTCCAACAAACATGTTTACTTACAGCTCTAGCACTCCAACAAACATGTTCACTTACAGCTCTAGAACTCCCAAAAAACATGTTCACTTACAGCTCTAGAACTCCAACAAACATGTTTACTTACAGCTCTAGAACTCCAACAAACATGTTCACATACAGCTCTAAAACTCCAACAACCATGTTCACTTACAGATCTAGAACTCCAACAACCATGTTCACTTACAGCTTGAAAAACTCCAAAAAACATGTTCACTTACAGCTCTAGAACACCAACCACCATGTTCACTTACAGATCTAGAACTCCAACAACCATGTTCACTTACAGCTCTAAAACTCCAACAACCATGTTCACTTACAGATCTAGAACTCCAACAACCATGTTCACTTACAGCTCTAGAACTCCAACAAACATGTTCACTTACAGCTCTAGAACTCCAACAACCATGTTCACTTACAGCTCTACAACTCCAACAAGCATGTTCACTTACAGCTCTAGAACTCCAACAAACATGTTCACTTAAAGCTCTAGAACTCCAACAAGCATGTTCACTTACAGCTCTAGAACTCAAACAAACATGTTCAGTTACAGCTCTAGAACTCCAACAAGCATGTTCACTTACAGCTCTAGAACTCCAACAAACATGTCCACTTACAACTCTATAACTTCAACAACCATGTTCACTTAACGCCCGAGAACTCCAACAAACATGTTCACTTACAGCTCTAGAACTCCAACAAACATGTTCACTTACAGCTCTAGAACTCCAACAAACATGTTCACTTACAGCTCTAGAACTCCAACAAACATGTTTACTTACAGCTCTAGAACTCCAACAAACATGTTCACTTACAGCTCTAGAACTCCAACAAACGTGTTCACTTACAGATCTAAAACTCCAACAAAAATGTTCACTTACAGCTCTAAAATTCCAACAACCATGTTCACTTACAGATCTAGAACTCCAACAAGCATGTTCACTTACAGCTTGAAAAACTCCAAAAACCATGTTCACTTACAGCTCTAGAACTCCAACAAACGTGTTCACTTACAGATCTAGAACTCCAACAAGCATGTTCACTTACAGCTCTAAAATTCCAACAACCATGTTCACTTACAGATCTAGAACTCCAACAAGCATGTTCACTTACAGCTCTAAAACTCCAACAAACATGTTCACTTATAGATCTAGAACTCCAACAACCATGTTCACTTACAGCTCTAAAACTCCAACAACCATGTTCACTTACAGCTCTAGAACACCAACAACCATGTTCACTTGCAGATCAAGAACTTCAACAACCATGTTCACTTACAGCTCTAGAACTCCAACAAGCATGTTCACTTACAGCTCTGGAACTCCAACAAACATGTTCACTTACAGCTCTAGAACTCCAACAAGCATGTTCACTTACAGCTCTTGAACACCAACAACCATGTTCACTTGCAGTTCAAGAACTTCAACAACCATGTTCACTTACAGCTCTAGAACTCCAACAAGCATGTTCACTTACAGCTCTGGAACTCCAACAAACATGTTCACTTACAGCTCTAGAACTCCAACAAACATGTTCACTTACAGCTCTAGAACTCCAACAAACATGTTTACTTACAGCTCAAGAACTCCAACAAACATGTTCACTTACAGCTCTAGAACTCCAACAAGCATGTTCACTTACAGCTCTAGAACTCCAACAAACATGTTCACTTAAAGCTCTAGAACTCCAACAAGCATGTTCACTTACAGCTCTAGAACTCCAACAAACATGTTCACTTACAGCTGTAGAACTCCAACAAAGATGTTCACTTAAAGGTCTAGAACACCAACAAGTATGTTCACTTACAGCTCTAGAACTCCAACAACCATGTTCACTTACAGCTCTAGAACTCCAACAACCATGTTCACTTGCAGTTCAAGAACTTCAACAACCATGTTCACTTACAGCTCTAGAACTCCAACAAGCATGTTCACTTACAGGTCTTGAACACCAACAAACATGTTCACTTACAGGTCTAGAACACCAACAAACATGTTCACTTACAGCTCTAGAACACCAACAAGCATGTTCATTTACAGCTCTAGAACTCCAACAAACATGTTCACTTACAGCTCTAGAACTCCAACAAGCATGTTCACTTACAGGTCTAGAACTCCAACAAACATGTTCACTTACAGCTCTAGAACTCCAACAAACATGTTCACTTACAGCTCTAGAACTCCCAACAAACATGTTCACTTACAGCTCTAGAACTCCAACAAACATGTTTACTTACAGCTCTAGAACTCCAACAAACATGTTCAATTACAGCTCTAGAACTCCAAAAAAGCATGTTCACTTACAGCTCTAGAACTCCAACAAACATTTTTACTTACAGCTCTAGAACTCCAACAAACATGTTCACTTACAGCTCTAGAACTCCCAAAAAACATGTTCACTTACAGCTCTAGAACTCCAACAAACATGTTTACTTACAGCTCTAGAACTCCAACAAACATGTTCACTTACAGCTCTAAAACTCCAACAACCATGTTCACTTACAGATCTAGAACTCCAACAAGTATGTTCACTTACAGCTTGAAAAACTCCAAAAACCATGTTCACTTACAGATCTAGAACTCCAACAAGCATGTTCACTTACAGCTCTAGAACACCAAGCACCATGTTCACTTACAGCTCTAGAACACCAAGCACCATGTTCACTTACAGATCTAGAACTCCAACAACCATGTTCACTTACAGCTCTAAAACTCCAACAAGCATGTTCACTTACAGCTCTAGAACTCCAACAAACATGTTCACTTACAGCTCTAGAACTCCAACAACCATGTTCACTTACAGCTCTAGAACTCCAACAAGCATGTTCACTTACAGCTCTAGAACTCCAACAAACATGTTCACTTAAAGCTCTAGAACTCCAACAAGCATGTTCACTTACAGCTCTAGAACTCAAACAAACATGTTCAATTACAGCTCTAGAACTCCAACAAACATGTTCACTTACAGCTCTAGAACTCCAACAACCATGTTCACTTACAGCTCTAAAATTCCAACAACCATGTTCACTTACAGATCTAGAACTCCAACAAGCATGTTCACTTACAGCTTGAAAAACTCCAAAAACCATGTTCACTTACAGCTCTAGAACTCCAACAAACGTGTTCACTTACAGATCTAGAACTCCAACAAGCATGTTCACTTACAGCTCTAAAATTCCAACAACCATGTTCACTTACAGATCTAGAACTCCAACAAGCATGTTCACTTACAGATCTAGAACTCCAACAAACATGTTCACTTACAGCTCTAGAACACCAACAACCATGTTCACTTGCAGTTCAAGAACTTCAACAACCATGTTCACTTACAGCTCTAGAACTCCAAATAAGCATGTTCACTTACAGCTCTGGAACTCCAACAAACATGTTCACTTACAGCTCTAGAACTCCAACAAGCATGTTCACTTACAGCTCTTGAACACCAACAACCATGTTCACTTGCAGTTCAAGAACTTCAACAACCATGTTCACTTACAGGTCTTGAACTCCAACAAACATGTTCACTTACAGCTCTAGAACTCCAACAAACATGTTCACTTAAAGGTCTAGAACACCAACAAGTATGTTCACTTACAGCTCTAGAACTCCAACAACCATGTTCACTTACAGCTCTAGAACTCCAACAACCATGTTCACTTGCAGTTCAAGAACTTCAACAACCATGTTCACTTACAGCTCTAGAACTCCAACAATTATGTTCACTTACAGGTCTTGAACACCAACAAACATGTTCACTTACAGCTCTAGAACACCAACAAACATGTTCACTTACAGCTCTAGAACACCAACAAGCATGTTCACTTACAGGTCTAGAACACCAACAAACATGTTCACTTACAGGTCTAGAACACCAACAAACATGTTCACTTACAGTTCTGGAACAACAACAAACATGTTCACTTACAGGTCTAGAACACCAACAAACATGTTCACTTACAGTTCTGGAACAACAACAAGCATGTTCACTTACAGGTCTAGAACACCAACAAACATGTTCACTTACAGGTCTAGAACTCCAACAAACATGTTCACTTACAGCTCTAGAACACCAACAAACATGTTCACTTACAGCTCTAGAACACCAACAAGCATGTTCACTTACAGGTCTGGAACAACAACAAGCAGGGTTCTAGAAAAAATGTTGGACAACAAACAGTTCTTGATTTTGGAGTGAAAACTGACACACAGATGCCTGCATCTGAGAATAAAAATACAGTAGAGAGAAAAAGAACATAGAAACAGACGTAAACACAGAGATAGGGAGAAAAAGAGGGAGAGTGACTAACATAAAGGGACTTGAGAGACACAAAAACAGATTGAGGTAGAGAGAGAAAGAAAAGGCTTGAGAAGTAATTATCTTTCTGAAATAGTCTGTCTGAAAAGTCAGTAGAGAGTCAGAATAAAGGATTGTCATGAACCACACACGAACTCACACACACACAACACACACACTCACAACATGCACACTCACACGTACACACACACTCTGTCTTTGACACACACAATCATTGGTGAAGCTCCAGGACAAACTCTATAACAGCTCAAATGTTTCCAGCCCAACTCACTGTCACATGGTAACACATTTATTAACTGGCTGGATTAAAAACTAATCCATGAGTGGAGAGTAGAGAGCTGTTACAGCAAACACACACACGCACTCTTCTTTCTTTCTCATACACACACACACGCACACGCACACGCACGCACACACGCACACGCACACGCACACGCACGCACACACGCACGCACACACACACACACACAGACACACACAGATAGAAACACAAAACTTGCTGGGGATAGAGGATAGAGCTAGTGTTCGTATGTTGTCCATGTCTCTCACAGAGACTTGGCATTGTGATGGCTGATGTTGTTCTAATGTCTCTCCTCTGGTTGAATCGTCTCTGCTGATTGTCTTCCTTTGTTGTTTCAATGTGATTTGGCTTCATCAGAGCTCTGTTTGACTTTCCTTTAATGTCATGGCAAATCGCATAACAAGCTCTCTTCTTTTAATAATTTGCACTATAATCAGATATTAGAATTGGATTTGGATTTCAATGTTGTTCTGGTGGAACAACAGAGTGACTAATGATGTTGTCTGCTCTTGGAGATAATGTACTGGAGGACTGTAATGTTATAGTGTTGTAATGTAATGTGGAGCCATGTGGTCATAGTATCTCCCTGGAGAACAGGCTCATCTCAGACCTGCTTTTCTCCTCCCTTTCCTCATCCCCTTTCCTCATCCCCTTAATCAAATCCTTTCCTTGTCATCCTCCCCTGTGTGTGTGTGTGTGTGTGTGTGTGTGTGTGTGTGTGTGTGTGTGTGTGTGTGTGTGTGTGTGTGTGTGTGTGTGTGTGTGTGTGTGTGTGTGTGTGTGTGTGTGTGTGTGTGTGTGTGTGTGTGTGTGTGTGTGTGTGTGTGTGTGTGTGTGTGTGTGGTGTGTGTGTGCGCGTGCATGCATGCGAGTGAGTGAGGGGGAGTAAGGGGGGTGTGGGTGTGTGGATGAGGGGGAGTGGAGGGGTCTGCGCGTTTGTGTGAGTGAGTGAGTGAGTGAGGGAGTGAGGGAGTGAGGGAGTGAGGGAGTGAGGGAGTGAGTGAGGGAGTGAGGGAGTGAGTGAGGGAGTGAGTGAGGGAGTGAGTGAGGGAGTGAGTGAGGGAGTGAGTGAGGGAGTGAGTGAGGAGTGAGTGAGTGAGGGAGTGAGGGAGTGAGGGAGTGAGGGAGTAAGTGAGTGAGTGAGTGAGGGGGGGTAGGGAGGTGTGGATGAGGGGGAGTGGGGGGTCTGCGCGTTTGTGTGAGTGAGTGAGTGAGTGAGTGAGTGAAGGGGGGTAGGGAGGTGTGGGTGTGTGGATGAGGGGGAGTGGGGGGGTCTGCGCATTTGTGTGAGTGTATGCTCTGAGTGTGTGATTAGACTTGAGATGGGAGCGTACTGGGAGGCATTCCCACTCTGCTCAAGAGTGGAAGTACCTGCCAAGCTTAGATTAGAGAGAAAGGAAGAGAGGGAGATAGAGATAGTTTGAATGACTGTGAGTGAGTGAGTGAGTGAGTGAGTGAGTGAGTGAGTGAGTGAGTGAGTGAGTGAGTGAGTGAGTGAGTGATATTGAAGAGATCTGGTCTTAAGTTTGGTCTGTGTATCACCGTGTCATCAGATGTCTTACTTTATGGATCGATTCCTCTGTTCTTAAGTGACACACTCTCACACACACACACACACACACACACACACACACACACACACACACACACACACACACACACACACACACACACACACACACACACACACACACACACACACACACACAGCAGTGCATAACTCTCTCTCTCTATGTGCTGGTATGTTAATACCTGTAGCTGTGTAGATCAGCAATGGAACTTAGGTGAAATGGTGGTGAAATACTTGTTTCAGGGAATTGTGTGTGTATGTGTGTGCGTGTGTGTTGACTGGCTGATAGTTAGTGTCGCCTATGTGTGTGAGTATGTGTGCCCACGTGTCAGAGCATTACATAGCTTGCCAGAGTGGATGTTCTTTCTTTCTCCTTCAGCAGACACACACACAGATCAGTCAGTAATCCCAGAATCCTTTGCCTGCAGACTTGCGTCATTCGGCACGAGCCAGAGAACCTCCTCAGCAACATCTCTCCATACTTCCTCTCTCTTTCCCTCTTTCCCTCTCTCTGTCGCTACATCTCTACCTTTTTCTCTCTCCCTCTCCAGAGCTTTTCACTCTCTTCCTCTCCTTATCGCCTCCCTCTCTTCCTTCCGCTCTCTCTCGCCCTCTCCTTTACAAGCTCTCGCCCCTTCTCTACCTCGCTCACTCTTTCTTTCTCTCTCTCTATTAATATATCTCCCTCTCTCTATTTTTTATCATCTCTCCTCTCCTCCTATACCCTTCCCTTCCCTGCCCTCTCCTTCTCTACCCTCCCTCCTCTTCTTTCCTTTCTCCTATATTCATTATGCTTAGTAAAGTATTTTTCGGTACTTGACCCCCCTCCCCCTCATCCTAACAAGCTCGTCTCCATAAATGCCAATAAAGCAGCTAATTGGTTGGTCGACGGGCTTTTGCCGAGCCGGTCGTCAGGGTGGGATTGATTTGTCTGTTTTAAGACTGATAACACAAGTAATAGCCTCACCACCTCACACAACCACACACACACATTCTGAAAACACACACGTAAACACACACAGTTAAACTATGCACCCTGCCCATCACAATAAAAATGACATTTAGCATGCAGAGAATGTTGTCAGACAAAGGATGTGATTGGGTATATTCATACCTGTGTGTGTGTGTGTGTGTGTGTGTGTGTGTGTGTGTGTGTGTGTGTGTGTGTGTGTGTGTGTGTGTGTGTGTGTGTGTGTGTGTGTGTGTGTGTGTGTGTGTGTGTGTGTGTGTGTGTGTGTGTGTGTGTGTGTGTGTGCAGTGCAGGGCAGGGCAGGGCAGTGGTGCTGACTGATTAGCCTGATCAAACTGTGACCGACTTGCCAAAACAATAGTTTGTTAACAAGACATTTGTGGAGTTGTTGAAAAACAAGTTTTAATGACTCCAACCTAAGTGTATGTAAACTTCCGACTTCAACTGTAAGTGCACAGATGTACATTTGGTGAAAGAGGACAGTGCTAGTGTCACTCCCTGATTTGGGTGGGCATTCTATGTTCCTTTTTCTATGTTTTACAGTTAGACATTGTCTAAGAGGGTGTGGTAGACATGGTCTAAGAGGAGCGTTAGATACATGGTCTAAGAGGAGCGTTAGATACATGGTCTACCACACCTCTCTGATTCAGAGGGGTTGGGTTAAATGCGAAAGACACATTTCATTTGAATGCATTCAGTTATACTACTGACCAGGTATCCCTCTTTTCTTTCCTAATAGGAAAGTGGCAGAAATGGTCTAAGAGGACAGTTAGAGACATGGCCTAAGAGGACAGTTAGAGACATGGCCTAAGAGGACAGTTAGAGACATGGTCTAAGAGGACAGTTAGAGACATGGTCTAAGAGGACAGTTAGAGACATGGTCTAAGAGGACTGTTAGAGACATGGTCTAAGAGGACTGTTAGAGACATGGTCTAAGAGGACTGTTAGAGACATGGTCTAAGAGGACAGTTAGAGACATGGTCTAAGAGGACAGTTAGAGACATGGTCTAAGAGGACAGTTAGAGACATGGTCTAAGAGGACAGTTAGAGACATGGTCTAAGAGGACAGTTAGAGACATGGCCTAAGAGGACAGTTAGAGACATGGCCTAAGAGGACAGTTAGAGACATGGTCTAAGAGGACAGTTAGAGACATGGCCTAAGAGGACAGTTAGAGACATGGCCTAAGAGGACAGTTAGAGACATGGCCTAAGAGGACAGTTAGATACATGGTCTAAGAGGACAGTTAGAGACATGGTCTAAGAGGACAGTTAGAGACATGGTCTAAGAGGACAGTTAGAGACATGGTCTAAGAGGACAGTTAGAGACATGGTCTAAGAGGACAGTTAGAGACATGGTCTAAGAGGACAGTTAGAGACATGGTCTAAGAGGACAGTTAGAGACATGGTCTAAGAGGACAGTTAGAGACATGGTCTAAGAGGACAGAGGTAGACATCGTCCAAGAAAATAATACCAGATGAAAACACTGGTATTATCAGCCAGACTGATGAAGATGAAGGTTGCTTCAACACCTTGAGAATGAAACCACTGAAATTCTGCCAACCCAATGGTTTTCCAATTGTCAACTATAAGAATGAGCCGGTTCGAAGTGGGAGGGAAGCTTTGTTACACACGCACGCACACACACACACACATACATACACAGTCAATGTTTGCACAGGGACATCGGTCTGAAGACAGATTGTTTCCTGCACCAAAAAAGAAAATGGTTTTCTGATTAAATCAACAAATACCTGCTGCTCCCTTATCCAGCCAGGTCACCCGTGATAGAAGTCAGTATTCAACGTCCATCTATGTCTGAGGACGTCGGGAGATTAAACAGGCCACTAGGGGCAACAGTGAGGACTGTCACCGTCAAATACATTTTGGTGATGCTAGGATGTTGTGAATGGGGATGTTGGATGGGTGCAAGATTGTCCCTCTGATTTCAAAGGTTGCAAGACTGAATCAAGATAGAAAGTTGTTTTTGATATTTTTCTTTAAAGCCTATCCCAAACCTTAACCCTTACTGTAAACATTCGTAGTTAATGCCTAACCTTAAGAATTTGATGTTAATGTCTGAACTTAAACCTCACCTTAAAAATTAGGAGTTAATGCCTAAACTTAACGGTTAAACACTTTGAAATTTGACGTTTGGAACAACTTCAAAATAAAGACCTTTGAGAAACATGGATCAATGTCTAGTTCTGACACGAGCTGGTAGCCCTTATCTCACACACACACACACACACACACACACACACACACACACACACACACACACACACACACACACACACACACACACACACACACACACACACACACACACACACACACACACACACACACACACACACACACACACACACACACACACACACACGTTACAACCAATGCTTGACAGTGCTGGTCCTAAACAACGTGATTGTCAAAGAGGAGAGCATGGTGAACTATGGACTGAACACCTCATGTTCTTTCAGTGTCTCGCATTCTGCTATTCTAACAGAGAGGATCCAATTACTTGTAATGAACCATTCGACCTTGTTCGTAGCATAAGAACAAAGCCAATAGGCCATGTGTAAAACAGTTGGCTTCATAGGAAAAATACTGATAAAAGCTTTACTTATATTCAATTTAATATTCATAGTTATTCTCTGGAAAATACCGTTTGATCATAGATAAAATGTGTTTCATTTTCTACTTGAATTAACAAAACATCCCCCTCCATTTAACTCTGACGGTTGTATTTCCATAATATCTAACATCTTCTTAGAAAAAGAAACATTAACGAACGTGACTCAGAATCAGCTCCTCAATTAAATTGAGGAGAGGAGAGGATGATGACTGTGATATAATGGTAAATCAATTCGTCCTGAAAGTGGTTGAAATGACCTAATGTGTGTGCGTGTGTATGTGTGTGTGTGCTCACACACATGTCTGTCTGTTTAAGTGGCTGTCTCAGCATCTGTTTGGTTGTGTGTGTTGTCCTTTGAATGCTCTCTCTATAAGTATTTTAGTGGAACATACTTCACGTTCCTCTCAGTAGTTACTGGGTCTGTCAGGAGGGTGAGAGGGAGAGAAAGAGTGAATGGGGAGGGAAGTAAGAGGGAGAGGAAAGACGGGATAGAGAGAGGGGAAGGAAAGAGGTAGATAAAATGAGGAGACCGAGAGTGAGATGGAGAAGAATAAGGCTAATCCGCATCTCTCGCATGCACACGCACACACACACACACACAAGTGGAATGTGCATATTAGAGGGATTCAATCTGTTATTATACTGAGAGGGAGTAAAGAGAGAGTGAGAGAGAGACAGAGAGAGAGCAGAATTAGGCCGATACCTGCTAATTATCAAAATCCAGAAAAGAGACGTTAAATTCTACAACCACCTAAAAGGAAGTGATTCCCAAATCTTCCGTAACAAAGCTATCACCTACAGAGAGATGAACCTGGAGAAGAGTCCCCAAAGCAATCTGGTCCTGGGGCTCTGTTCACAAACACAAACAGACCCCAGGACAGCAACATAATTAGACTCAACCAAATCATGAGAAAACAAAAAGATAATTACTTGACACATTGGAAAGAATTAACAACAAATCTGAGCAAACTAGAATGCTATTTGGCCCTAAACAGAAAGTATACAGTGGCAGAATACTTGACCACTGTGACAGACACAAACGTAAGGAAAACTTTGACTATGTACGGACTCAGTGAGCATAGCATTGCTATTGAGAATGGCAGCCGTAGGCAGACCTGGCTCTCAAGAGAAGACAGGCTATGTGCACACTGCCCACAAAATGAGGTGGAAACTGAGCTGCACTTCCCAACCTCCTACCATGTGTATGACTATATTAGAGACTCAAATTTCCCTCAGATTACACAGATCCAAACAAACCCGATGTTGATAAACTCACATATCTACTGGGTGAAATACCACAGTGTGCCATCACAGCAGCAAGATTTGTGATCTGTTGCCACAAGAAAAGGGCAACCAGTGAAGAACAAACACAATTTTCCCCCTTATGTACTTTAACATTTTGCACATCGTTACAACACTGTATAGATACAGTCGTGGCCAAAAGTTTTGAAAATTACACAAATATAAATTTTCACAAAGTCTGCTGCCCCAGTTTGTATGATGACAATTTGCATATACTCCCGAATGTTATGAAGAGTGATCAGATGAATTGAAATTAATTGCAAAGTCCCTCTTTGCCATGCAAATGAACTGAATCCCCCCAAAACATTTCCACTGCATTTCAGCCCTGCCACAAAAGGACCAGCTGACATCATGTCAGTGATTCTCTCATTAACCTGTTGGGGATGGGGGCGCTGTTTAGACTATTTATGCTAATTGGGTAATTTTTGAAACGGCTTCCCACAAAATCCTTGATCGTACAATATGCATATTATTATTATTATTGGATAGAAAACAGTCTATAGTTTCTATAGGAGTTGAATTTTGTCTCTAAGTGGAACAGAGCCCATTCTACAGCAATTTCCCTGACATGGATTCAGATTTCAGAAATGTTGGCCACTGTTCTGAAGTCAGTTAAAACGGCACTGATATTGCTATGACTATACGGACACTTCTTACGTCTTCCCCTGGATGCCTTTACGTGATGACGATTCCAATGGGGTCGATTGCGCGTTCACAGGCACTACAAATGAAAAAACCCTGTAGCTAGCAAGTCTTTTCTTGCTGCGTAACGCGCGTGGAGGACACCGACCCTCTCCTGTTCCAAGCGTTAGTTTAGCCTGTTATATTTCTCCGGTCATCTTTTCACTCGTTATAGGAGTTAAAAACATCATAAGGTAGTTAATTTAAAGCGTTTTATAGCAATTTATATCCGTTTAGTGCGATTTTGGGACATTTATTTTTGCAACGATGTGAATAGTTGGGCACGCTTTTCAGTTCATCCCGAACGCAGTTGGCATTTCCACATGGCAAGAGGACAGCTTTCCACCAAAAGACGATTGCTCCCAAGAAAGGATCCTTTGCCCAAGATACTGATGGAAGAACAGCTCAAGGTAGGACATTTTTATTATGATAAATCGTGTTTCTGTCGAAACATTTTAGTGGCTTAGGACGCCATGTTTTTTGACGTAGCTTCGCTTGGCGCAAACTGTATTGAAAAGTAAGGATAAATTAAAAAATGTTATTCCGCAATTGTATTAAGAATTAAATTGTCTATCAATCCCTGTCCACCCTATATTTTTTAGTCACGTTTATGAGTATTTATGTATAAGAGTAGATCACTGTCTAAGTGGCGCAAGGACATATTCTGACCAGCTGAGTTACATTTCACATTGTCTAACCATGATTTTGGTGGCTAAATATAAACGTTTTCGATCAAACTCTATATGCATTGTGTAATATGATGTTACAGGAGTGTCATCGGAAGAATTCTGAGAAGGTTAGTGAAAAAATTAATATCTTTTGGCGATGTTGACTTTTATCGCTCACTTTGGCTAGAATCAATGCTGGGCTGCTATGTGCTATGTGCTATGCTAATATAACGATTTATTGTATTTTCGCTCTAAGACACTTAGAAAATCTGAAATATTGTCTGTATTCACAGGATCTGTGTCTTTCGATTCGTGTATGCTGTGTATTTTTACGAAAAGTTTGATGATTAGTAAGTAGGTAAACACGTTGCTCTAAGTAGTTTTTCTATTCCATTTGTGACGGTGGGTGCAATTGTAACCTATGCCATCTACCTGAAATATGCACTTTTTTCTAACAAAACCTATCCCATACCATAAATATGTTATCAGACTGTCATCTGATGAGTTTTTTTGTTGGTTAGGGGCTATAAATATCTTAGTTTAGCCGAATTGGTGATGGCTACTGGTGTTGGTGGACAAATAAAAGATGGTGGATTATGCTAATGTGTTTTTAGGTAATAGATGTACATCTTTACATATTGTGTCTTCCCTGTAAAACATTTTAAAAATCGGACATGTTGACTGGATTCACAAGATCTGTGTCTTTCATTAGCTGTATTGGACTTTAATGTGTGAAAGTTAAATATTTAAAAAAAATATTTTTTTTGAATTTCGCGGCACTGGTTTTTCAGTGGGGGGGGGGGGTGTGCCGCTAGCGCCACGCTGATCCTAGACAGGTTAACACAGATGTGAGTGTTGACGAGGACAAGGCTGGAGATCACTCTGTCATGCTGATTGAGTTCGAATAACAGACTGGAAGCTTCAAAAGGAGGGTGGTGCTTGGAATCATTGCTCTTCCTCTGTCAACCATGGTTACCTGCAAGGAAACACGTGCCGTCATCATTGTTTTTCACAAAAAGGACTTCACAGGCAAGGATATTGCTGCCAGTAAGATTGCACCTAAATCAACCATTTATTGGATCATCAAGAACTTCAAGGAGAGCGGTTCAATTGTTGTGAGAAGGCTTCAGGGCACCCAAGAAAGTCCAGCAAGCGCCAGGACCGTCTCCTAAAGTTGATTCAGCTGCGGGATCGGGGCACCACCAGTACAGAGCTTGCTCAGGAATGGCAGCAGGCAGGTGTGAGTGTATCTGCACGCACAAAGAGGTGAAGACTTTTGGAGGATGGCCTGGTGTCAAGAAGGGCAGCAAAGAAGCCACTTCTCTACAGGAAAAACATCAGTGACAGACTGATATTCTGCAAAAGGTACAGGGATTGTACTGCTGAGGACTGGTGTAAAGTCATTTTCTCTGATGAATCCCCTTTCCGATTGTTTGGGGCATCCGGAAAAAAGCTTGTCCGGAGAAGACAAGGTGAGCGCTACCATCAGTCCTGTGTCATGCCAACAGTAAAGCATCCTGAGACCATTCATGTGTGGGGTTGCTTCTCAGCCAAGGGAGTGGGCTCACTCACAATTTTGCCTATCACAGCCATGAATAAAGAATGGTACCAACACATCCTCCGAGAGCAACTTCTCCCAACATCCAAGAACAGTTTGGTGACGAACAATGCCTTGTCCAGCATGATGGAGCACCTTTCCATAAGGCAAAAGTGATAACTAAGTGGCTCTGGGAACAAAACATCGATATTTTGGGTCCATGTCCAGGAAACTCCCCAGACCTTAATCCCATTGAGAACTTGTGGTCAATCCTCAAGAGGTGGGTAGACAAACAAAACCCCAAAAATTCTGACAAACTCCAAGCATTGATTATGCAAGAATGGGCTGCCATCAGTGTCACGATTGTCGTCGGGAGAAGGAAAAGAGGACCAAACACATAGAAATACAAAACATAGAACAAAACATAGAATGCCAACCCCAACTCACGCCCTGACCAAACCAAAATAGAGACATAAACAAGGAACTAAGGTCAGGGCGTGAGAGTACCCCCCCCCCCCCAAAGGTGGTGACTCTGGCCGCAAAACCTGAACCTAAGGGGAGGGTCTGGGTGGGCATTTCACCGCGGTGGGGGCTCTGGTGCGGGACGTAGACCCCGCTCCACCTCTGGCTTGGCCACCTTAGGTGGCGCCTCTAGAGCGGGGAACCTCGCCACCGACCCCGGACTGGGGACCCTAGCAGCGGGCCCCGGACAGGAGGGCGACTCTGGCAGCTCCGGACAGGAGGGCGACTCTGGCAGCTCCAGACAGGAGGGCGACTCTGGCAGCTCCGGACAGGAGGGCGTCGAAGGAGGCTCCGGACTAAAGGGCGTCGCTGGAGGCTCCGGAATGACGGGCGTCGATGGAGGCTCCGGACTGACGGGCGACACTGGAGGCTCCGTACCGGAGGGCGTCGCTGGAGGCTCCGGAATGACGGGCGTCGATGGAGGCTCCGGACTGACGGGCGACACTGGAGGCTCCGTACCGGAGGGTGTCGCTGGAGGCTCCGGACTGGAGAATGTCTCTGGAGGCTCCGGACTGGAGGGTGTCGTTGGAGGCTCCGGAATGACGGGCGTCGATGTAGGCTCCGGACTGACGGGCGACACTGGAGGCTCCGTACCGGAGGGCGTCGCTGGAGGCTCCGGACTGGAGAATGTCTCTGGAGGCTCCGGACTGGAGGGTGTCGTTGGAGGCTCCGTTCTGGAGGGCGTCGCTGGAGGCTCCGGACTGACGGGCGTTGCTAGAGGCTCTGGACTGACGGGCGACACTGGAGGCTCCGTACTGGAGGGCGTCGCTGGAGGCACCGGACTGAAGGGTGTCGCTGGAGTTCTCGTGCCATAACTCCTCACTGGAGGCTTCGTGCCATGGATTATCACTGGAGGCTTCGTGCCATGGATCATCACTGGAGGCTTTGTGCCATGGATCATCACTGGAGGCTTCGTACCATGGATCATCACTGGAGGCTTCTTGCCATGGATCATCACTGGAGGCTTCGTGCCAGGGATCATCACTGGAGGCTTCGTGCCATGGATCATCACTGGAGGCTTCTTGCCATGGATCATCACTGGAGGCTTCTTGCCATGGATTATCACTGGAGTGGAGAGACACACAGGAGGCCTGGCTCTGGGAGCAGGCACAGGACTCACCAGGCTGGGGAGACATGCAGGAGGGTTAGGGCTTAGCACAGGCACAGGACTCACCAGGCTGGATAGACATGCAGGAGGCCTTGTCCTTGGCCGAGGCACCGGATACACTGGACCGTGGAGGCGCACTGGAGGTCTCGAGCAAAGAACCTGCACAACCCGTCCTGGCTGTATGGTGACTCTGGCCCTGCACGTGCGGGGCGCAGGCACAGGACGCACTGGAGACACAGTGCGTAGAGCTGGCGCAGGATACCCCGGGCCGAGGAGATGCACTGGAGGCCTGGAGAGCAGGGCTGGCACACTCCGTCCTGGCTCGATGCCCACTCTCACCCGTCAGATGCGAGGAACTGCGATGTAACGTACCGGGCTAAGAACAGGTACTAGAGACACCGTGCGATCCACCGCATAACACGGTGCCTGACCAGTACGACGCCCGCCACGGTAAGCACGTGGGAGTTGGCTCAGGTCTCCAAACTGGCTCAGCCAATCTCCCCACAGGTGGGAACAGGCTACCTAAGTATGGTTCTCAATCAGAGACAACGATTGACAGTTGCCTCTGATTGGGAACCATACCAGGCCAAACACATAGAAATATAAAACATAGAACAAAACATAGAATGCCCACCCCAACTCACGCCCTGACGAAACAAAAATAGAGACATAAACAAGGAACTAAGGTCAGGGCGTGACAATCAGTCAGGATGTGGCCCAGAAGTTAATTGACAGCATGCCAGGGCGGATTGCAGAGGTCTTGAAAAAGAAGGGTCAACACTGCAAATATTGACTCTTTGCATCAACTTCATGTAGTTGTCAATAAAAACCTTTGACACGTATGAAATGCTTGTAATTATACTTCAGTATTCCATAGTAACATCTGACAAAAATATCTAGACACTGAAGCAGCTAACTTTGTGAAAATTAATATTTGTGTCATTCTCAAAACTTTTGGCCACGACTGTACATAATATGACATTTGAACTGTCTTTATTCTTTTGGAACATTTGTGTGTTATGTTTACTGTTCATTTTTATTATTTTTTTTCACTTTTGTATATTATCTACTTCACTTGCTTTGACAATGTTAACATATGTTTCCCAAGAGAGAGAGAGAGAGAGAGAGAGAGAGAGAGAGAGAGAGAGAGAGAGAGAGAGAGAGAGAGAGAGAGAGAGAGAGAGAGAGAGAGAGAGAGAGAGAGAGAGAGAGAGAGAGAGAGAGAGAGAGAGAGAGAGAGAGAGAGAGAGAGAGAGAGAGAGAGAGCGAGAGAGAGAGCGAGAGAGAGAGAGCGAGAGAGAGAGAGAGAGAGAGAGAGAGAGAGAGAGAGAGAGAGAGAGAGAGAGAGAGAGAGAGAGAGAGAGAAGAAGCTGTGTTGCAGGACTCAGGAACATGGCCTAAAATGACTTGACAGGAAAGCATCGTTTAAATTCTTCCTTTACCATATCAGCTTCAGGTTCTACTACCAATAGGCTATAATTGAACCTCAGTGTAATGATGGTTATACATTGCCCTCTGCTGGAAACCTAGTGAACTTAGCCAGGCAGCATATAAGTTGTTTAGTGCACACACCCAAAGGAACACACTGAGGCGGACACACCCACGCACACACCCACCCACTCACACAAACAAAAACAAACACACACACATAGCTTGAATCGCACCCTACCCCTTGGAGACACTGATGGAAATCCCATCTGGGCTGGTGAAACAGCAATCCCAAAGCAACCTGGATGAAGGCACTCACACACACATAGCGCTGGGATCAGATGTTAGATAACAGCTGCTGGGTTCAACACCATATACACTACATGACCAAAAGTATGTGGACACCTGTTCGTCAAACATCTTATACATGGACATTAATAAGGAGTTGGTCCCCCCTTTGCTGCTATAACAGCCTCCACTCTTCTGGGAAGGCTTTCCACTAGATGTTGGAACCTTGCTGCGGGGACTTGCTTCCATTCAGCCGCAAGAGCATTCGTGAGGTCTGCCACTGATGTTGGACGATTAGGCCTGGCTCGCAGTCGGCGTTACAATTCATCCCAAAGGTGTTCTATGGGGTTGAGGTCAGGGATCTGTGCAGTCAAGTTCTTCCACATTGATCTTTACAAAACATTTCTTTATTGACCTTGCTTTGTTGTCGGGGGAATTATCATGCTGAAACAGGAAAGGGCCTTCCCCAAACTGTTGCCACAAAGTTAGAAGCACAGAATTGTCTAGAATGTCATTATATGCTGTAGCGTTAAGATTTCCCTTCACTGGAATTAAGGGGCCTAGCCCAAACCATTATTTGTCTTTCACCAAAATGTACAGTTGGCACTATACATTAGGGCAGGTAGCGTTCTCCTGGCATCCGCGAAACACAGATTCGTCCCTCGAACTGACAGATGGTGAAGCGTGATTCATCACTCCAGAGAACGTGTTTCCACTGCTCCAGAGTCCAATGGCGGCGAGCTTGGCATTGCGCATGGTGATCTTAGGCTGCTGGGCCATGGAAACCCAGAGGCAGTTTGGAACTCGGTAGTGAGTGTTGCAACCGAGGACAGGTGATTTTTACGCTCTATGTACTTCAGCACTCAGCGGTCCCATTCTGTGAGCTTGTGTGGCCTACCACTTCGCAGCTGAGCCGTTGCTGCTCCTAGATGTTCCCACTTCACAATAACAGCACTTAAAGTTGACCGGGAAAGCTCTAGCAGGGCAGAATTTTGATGCACTGACTTGTTGGAACGGTGGCATCCTATGACGGTGCCACGTTGAAAGTTTCTGAGGTCTTCAGTAGGCCCATTCTACTGACAATGTTTGTCTATGGAGATTGCATGGCTGTGTGCTCGATTTTATACACCTGTCTGCAACGGGTATGGCTGAAATAGCCGAATCCACTAATTTGAAGGGATGTCCACATACTTTTGAACATATAGTGTAACTTTTCTGTCCTCAAGACCAATTCGGATAGCACCAGACGCTGATATACTGAGTGTGATATCTCAGAGCACACACACACACACACACACACACACACACACACACACACACACACACACACACACACACACACACACACACACACACACACACACACACACACACACACACACACACACACACACACACACACACACACACACACACACAGCCTCTGACTTAAACACAACCTCTGATCTGACTGATTGATCTTTAGACGATCCCCTTATAAAATGTTGCTTTGTTGATCAACAAGGTTTTAACATGCCACAAGACTGGGTTAGTTTGCTGAGCTAAACCCTAGGCATTAGCTTTGGGAGCTAATGCAAGTATTCAGGTTGCTTTGGGAGCTGATGCAAGTATTCAGGTTGCTTTGGGAGCTGATGCAAGTATTCAGGTTGCTTTGGGAGCTGATGCAAGTATTCAGGTTGCTTTGTGAGCTGATGCAAGTATTCAGGTTGCTTTGGGAGCTGATGCAAGTATTCAGGTTGCTTTGGGAGCTGATGCAAGTATTCAGGTTGCTTTGGGAGCTGATGCAAGTATTCAGGTTGCTTTGTGAGCTGATGCAAGTATTCAGGTTGCTTTGGGAGCTAATGCAAGTATTCAGGTTGCTTTTGGAGCTAATGCAAGTATTCAGGTTGCTTTGGGAGCTGATGCAAGTATTCAGGTTGCTTTGGGAGCTGATGCAAGTATTCAGGTTGCTTTGGGAGCTGATGCAAGTATTCAGGTTGCTTTGGGAGCTAATGCAAGTATTCAGGTTGCTTTGGGAGCTGATGCAAGTATTCAGGTTGCTTTGGGAGCTGATGCAAGTATGCAGGTTGCTTTGGGAGCTGATGCAAGTATCCAGGTTGCTTTGGGAGCTGATGCAAGTATTCAGGTTGCTTTGGGAGCTGATGCAAGTATCCAGGTTGCTTTGGGAGCTGATGCAAGTATTCAGGTTGCTTTGGGAGCTGATGCAAGCACTGTTCACTAAACCACCTCTTACATGTAACACTCTACTCAAATACCTGCTTATTATTCCTGTCCTCACAAAACAAACATCCACCTTGCTGTTGTTTGTCCCGCCATATGGTGTTTACCAAAACAAACAGTTAGGAAATTGTAAATGTTGGTTGAGTGGTCCCATGAACATTTGAGATATGTGTGTTGAGAATTCAAACACACACCCACTCTGGGGAAGAAAACATAGTTCTCATTTCATCCCCCCCATTCCCAGTTTCACACCTGGGAATGTTTTCTCTTCAGGGAGTTGGAAGGATTGAGGGAGAACAGAGAGAATAAAATTGGGCAAAAGAAAGAGAGAGAGAGAGAGAGAGGGGAGAGCTAGAGAATATAAAGTTATGCTCTTACTGTCAGTGTGAAATTTGAACTAATTGATTCAACTGTGTAATAATGGAGTGGTGTTAGCTATCTAACTGTGTGTGTGTGTGTGTGTGTGTGTGTGCTCCCGGACTAGTAATCCGGTTTGGAGCGAGCGGTCGCATTTGCATTCGCTCTGCAGGTAGTATAAATTTTCATTTCATTTTCATTACATTTCATTATAGTACAACGGTTTAATTTGTCTAACCTTAGCAATTTCTTCTTAGCTAGCTACTTAGCCGTCTGTGTATAAAAGATAATTGCGTAATTATCGTATTCCGTCGTCTATCGTAGTCCACACTGCTATCTGCCCAGTAGCTAGCAAACGTCCACCGTCTACCGAATAGTAGTATAAACTTTTCATTATAGTACAACGGTCTGATTTTCATTTTCACTACAGTACAACGGTTTGATTTGTTTGATCTTAGCTAGCTACATAGCCGTCTTTGCATCAAACATAATCGTGTAGTTATTGAGGTTCGCCAGCCAGCTATTTTCGCCCTAACATAACGCAACGTAGCCAAACACTGCTAGCTAGCCAGCTTGCCACCGAATAGCAGCATTGTAGAAACGAGTGCATTACAACGGAACGACTTGATCAGTGTAGTGTTGGCTGACTACACAGTTGTCTTTGCTATCTTTGATTTGTATTTGTTCGATCTTAGCTAGCTACTTAGCTGGCTACATAGCCGTCTTTGTATCGGTGATAATTGTGTAGTTATCAAGGTTCGCTGAGGTTCGCTAGCCAGGTATTCTCGCCCTAACGTAACGTAGTCAACCCTGCTAGCTAGCCAGCTAGCCACCGATTAGCAGCACTGTAGAAACGATTACATTACAACGGAACGACTTGACTTGTGTAGTGTTAGCTAGCTACTTAGTTTTCTTTGCTATCTTTCTATCTAAGATAATTGTGTAGCTTTGAGTAATTATCGGTTAGCTAGCCAGCTATTTTTCGCCTCCCGCGCTGCCGTCCTCCTACCTAGCCAACACTGCTAGCTAGCCAACTTCTACCGAATAGCAGCACTGTAGAAACTTACATTACAATAGGAACGACTTGATTAGCGTAGTGTTAGCTAGTTGTCTTTCCTGTCCTTGTATCCATGATAATTGTGTAGTTTAGAGAAATTTAGTGAAATTGTCGAGGTTACCTAGCCAGCTTCACTTTCAACAACGTAGCCACTGCTAGCCAGGCTACTTCACCAGCCAGCAGTACTATATCATTTTAGTCAATAAGATCTTGTATTTTATTCTTATGTTTTGCAACGTAAGCTTAACTTTCTGAACATTCGAGACGTGTAGCCCACTTGTCATTCTAATCTCCTTTGCATTAGCGTAGCCTCTTCTGTAGCCTGTCAACCATGTGTCTGTCTATCCCTGTTCTCTCCTCTCTGCACAGACCATACAAACGCTTCGCACCGCGTGGCCGCGCCCACCCTAACCTGGTGGTCCCAGCCCGCACGACCCACGTGGAGTTCCAGGTCTCCGGTAGCCTCTGGAACTGCCGATCTGCGGCCAACAAGGCAGAGCTCATCTCAGCCTATGCGTCCCTCCAGTCCCTCGACTTCCTGGCACTGACGGAAACATGGCTCACCACAGATAACACTGCTACTCCTACTGCTCTCTCTTCGTCTGCCCACGTGTTCTCGCACACCCCGAGACCTTCTGGTCAGCGGGGTGGTGGCACCGGGATCCTCATCTCTCCCAAGTGGTCATTCTCTCTTTCTCCCCTTACCCATCTGTCTATCGCCTCCTTTGAATTCCATGCTGTCACAGTTACCAGCCCTTTCAAGCTTAACATCCTTATCATTTATCGCCCTCCAGGTTCCCTTGGAGAGTTCATCAATGAGCTTGATGCCTTGATAAGCTCCTTTCCTGAGGACGGCTCACCTCTCACAGTTCTGGGTGACTTTAACCTCCCCATGTCTACCTTTGACTCATTCCTCTCTGCCTCCTTCTTTCCACTCCTCTCCTCTTTTGACCTCACCCTCTCACCTTCCCCCCCTACTCACAAGGCAGGCAATACGCTTGACCTCATCTTTACTAGATGCTGTTCTTCCACTAACCTCATTGCAACTCCCCTCCAAGTCTCCGACCACTACCTTGTATCCTTCTCCCTCTCGCTCTCATCCAACACTTCCCACACTGCCCCTACTCGGATGGTATCGCGCCGTCCCAACCTCCGCTCTCTCTCCCCCGCTACTCTCTCCTCTTCCATCCTATCATCTCTTCCCTCTGCCCAAACCTTCTCCAACCTATCTCCTGATTCTGCCTCCTCAACCCTCCTCTCCTCCCTTTCTGCATCCTTTGACTCTCTATGTCCCCTATCCTCCAGGCCGGCTCGGTCCTCCCCTCCCGCTCCGTGGCTCGACGACTCATTGCGAGCTCACAGAACAGGGCTCCGGGCAGCCGAGCGGAAATGGAGGAAAACTCGCCTCCCTGCGGACCTGGCATCCTTTCACTCCCTCCTCTCTACATTTTCCTCTTCTGTCTCTGCTGCTAAAGCCACTTTCTACCACTCTAAATTCCAAGCATCTGCCTCTAACCCTAGGAAGCTCTTTGCCACCTTCTCCTCCCTCCTGAATCCTCCTCCCCCTCCCCCCCCCCTCCTCCCTCTCTGCAGACGACTTCGTCAACCATTTTGAAAAGAAGGTCGACGACATCCGATCCTCGTTCGCTAAGTCAAACGACACCGCTGGTTCTGCTCACACTGCCCAACCCTGTGCTTTGACCTCTTTCTCCCCTCTCTCTCCAGATGAAATCTCGCGTCTTGTGACGGCCGGCCGCCCAACAACCTGCCCGCTTGACCCTATCCCCTCCTCTCTTCTCCAGACCATTTCCGGAGACCTTCTACCTTACCTCACCTCGCTCATCAACTCATCCTTGACCGCTGGCTACGTCCCTTCCGTCTTCAAGAGAGCGAGAGTTGCACCCCTTCTGAAAAAACCTACACTCGATCCCTCCGATGTCAACAACTACAGACCAGTATCCCTTCTTTCTTTTCTCTCCAAAACTCTTGAACGTGCCGTCCTTGGCCAGCTCTCCTGCTATCTCTCTCAGAATGACCTTCTTGATCCAAATCAGTCAGGTTTCAAGACTAGTCACTCAACTGAGACTGCTCTTCTCTGTATCACGGAGGCGCTCCGCACTGCTAAAGCTAACTCTCTCTCCTCTGCTCTCATCCTTCTAGACCTATCGGCTGCCTTCGATACTGTGAACCATCAGATCCTCCTCTCCACCCTCTCCGAGTTGGGCATCTCCGGCACGGCCCACGCTTGGATTGCGTCCTACCTGACAGGTCGCTCCTACCAGGTGGCGTGGCGAGAATCTGTCTCCTCACCACGCGCTCTCACCACTGGTGTCCCCCAGGGCTCTGTTCTAGGCCCTCTCCTATTCTCGCTATACACCAAGTCACTTGGCTCTGTCATAACCTCACATGGTCTCTCCTATCATTGCTATGCAGACGACACACAATTAATCTTCTCCTTTCCCCCTTCTGATGACCAGGTGGCGAATCGCATCTCTGCATGTCTGGCAGACA
This sequence comes from Salvelinus fontinalis, assembly GCF_029448725.1. Lineage (NCBI taxonomy): Eukaryota > Metazoa > Chordata > Actinopteri > Salmoniformes > Salmonidae > Salvelinus > Salvelinus fontinalis. The sequence goes on from NC_074685.1 coordinate 14,080,541, forward strand.
TATCAGTGTGGATGACGGATCACCACCTCAAGCTGAACCTCGGCAAGACGGAGCTGCTCTTCCTCCCGGGGAAGGACTGTCCGTTCCATGATCTCGCCATCACGGTTGACAACTCCATTGTGTCCTCCTCCCAGAGCGCTAAGAACCTTGGCGTGATCCTGGACAACACCCTGTCGTTCTCCACCAACATCAAGGCGGTGGCCCGTTCCTGTAGGTTCATGCTCTACAACATCCGCAGAGTACGACCCTGCCTCACACAGGAAGCGGCGCAGGTCCTAATCCAGGCACTTGTCATCTCCCGTCTGGATTACTGCAACTCGCTGCTGGCTGGGCTCCCTGCCTGTGCCATTAAACCCCTACAACTCATCCAGAACGCCGCAGCCCGTCTGGTGTTCAACCTTCCCAAGTTCTCTCACGTCACCCCGCTCCTCCGCTCTCTCCACTGGCTTCCAGTTGAAGCTCGCATCCGCTACAAGACCATGGTGCTTGCCTACGGAGCTGTGAGGGGAACGGCACCTCAGTACCTTCAGGCTCTGATCAGGCCCTACACCCAAACAAGGGCACTGCGTTCATCCACCTCTGGCCTGCTCGCCTCCCTACCACTGAGGAAGTACAGTTCCCGCTCAGCCCAGTCAAAACTGTTCGCTGCTCTGGCCCCCCAATGGTGGAACAAACTCCCTCACGACGCCAGGACAGCGGAGTCAATCACCACCTTCCGGAGACACCTGAAACCCCACCTCTTCAAGGAATACCTAGGATAAAGCAATCCTTCTGCCCCCCCCCCCCCCCCCCTCCCTTAAAAGATCTGATGCACTATTGTAAAGTGGCTGTTCCACTGGATGTCATAAGGTGAATGCACCAATTTGTAAGTCGCTCTGGATAAGAGCGTCTGCTAAATGACTTAAATGTAAAATGTAAAATGTAAATGTGTGTGTGTGTGTGTGTGTGTGTGTGTGTGTGTGTGTGTGTGTGTGTGTGTGTGTGTGTGTGTGTGTGTGTGTGTGTGTGTGTGTGTGTGTGTGTGTGTGTGTGTGTGTGTGTGTGTGTGTGTGCACCTCATCTGCTGTTTTAGGAGGTGTGATGTATACCTTTTACGAGCAGATGGCAGCAAAGTCATATTTCAGAGTAATTATTCAGAGACTTTCTCTCCACTTCTGAGGCTGCTGTCATTGGGGTCAATTCCAACCCGAGTTAAGCGTGGGTAAGTTGAACATAATTCCCTTTTTATGCACTTTTTTTCCCCCTTTTTATGTACTTTTCTCTCTATGCATATTTAGTCCTTTAACTGAAGCATGAAAATAGCATGACTAAGGTCTAGCGAGCGTACCGGTTCCAAGAGGAAAAAGCATCTATTTATTTTCTTCCGATAGAAATTATAGCATTCTCCATGCACTGTAATTTACATCTTGATAAGAGCTATTGATAAGAGCTTTGTAAATCCGTTTGGATCAAGGTAATTGTAAATATATATTATAGTTGTTTAAGATCTATTTTACCTTATATTCGCTGGAAACGTGAAAACGATCATGTGGAAGCAAACTTAAGCATATCAACATATTTACTTTCCCACAGCAAAGTTTATGAAATGTTGTGCCAATAAGCAGAAGTTAAATTGTACAGCTGTTTATTCACCTAGAGTCGATGTCCATGCCCCGGCAGAAACGAATTAGCATAATACAAAAATCCCAATAAAGATCTGTCAGTTTAATCTAGAGATTTCTGGGGGGTCTTGCATCTCAATCAACCGCATCCTCCAATGTCGCACTTCCGCATCTGCGATGAAAGGTGACAGAGCTAGAGCTGTATTTGTCAGATCATGAGACATCCCGAAAATCGATCTTCTCATATAATTGTCTGTAGCGTACAAATGATTAAGACCCCTCTATGGAAAGATGAGACATCAAAATATGTTTTTATAAAAATATATATATATATACTTCAAGGGGTCTTCAACATCAAATAGATCAATTATCCTTGGTATGACTTTCTTGAAACAATTCCATATAGCTTATATACTTGGCCATGTCATCACACAGTTCCATGGTTAGTGCAGGCAATAGACAAGGGTATATCCTACTATTCTACGCTATTATTCCTATTATAATTATATGTACAATAATCTTCCAACATTACCATGGGATGAATATCTGAATGTGGCAATTTTCAGAATGAATCAAACCACCGTTTTCTTTCTTTCATGCATAAAGGCTCTCCAAACCAGTTTTTTATTATTCATGAATACTTTCCTAAACCTAAATAATCTACAACATCAGAGGATTTTTAAATCTACCAATTGGTGTTGAAACAGAGATGAATATACAGTTGAAGTCGGAAGTTTACGTACACTTAGGTAAGAGTCATTAAAACGTATTTTCCGCCAATCCAAAAAGTTCTTGTTAACAAACTATTGTTTTGGCAAGTCGGTTAGGACATCTACTTTGTGCATGACACAAGTAATTTTTCCAACAATTATTTACAGACAGATGATTTCACTTATAATTCACTGTATCACAATTCCAGTGGGTCAGAAGTTTACATACAATAAGTTTGAGTCAATTGGACTTTATTTCAAGGCCTACCTTCAAACTCAGTGCCTCTTTGCTTGACATCAAGGGAAAATCAAAAGAAATCAGCTAAGACCTCAGAAAAAAAAATTGTAGACCTCCACAAGTCTGGTTCATCCTTGGGAGCAATTTCCAAACCCCTGAAGGTACCACGTTCATCTGTACAAACAATACTACGCAAGTATAAACACCATGGGACCACGCAGCCCTCATACCGCTCAGGAAGGAGACGCGTTCTGTCTCCTAGAGATGAACGTACTTTGGTGCGAAAAGTGAAAATCAATCCCAGAACAACAGTAAAGGACCTTGTGAAGATGCTGGTGGAAACAGGTACAAAAGTATCTATATCCACAGTAAAACGAGTCGTATATCGGCATAACCTGAAAGGCCGCTCAGCAGAGAAGAAGCTACTGCTCCAGAACCGCCATAAAAAAGCCAGACTACGGTTTGCAACTGCACATGGGGACAAATTTTGTACTTTTTGGAGAAATGTACTCTGGTCTGATGAAACAAAAATAGAACTGTTTGGCCATAATGACCATTGTTATGTTTGGAGGAAAAAGGGGGAGGCTTGCAAGCCGAAGAACACCATCCCAACCGTGAAGCACTAAGGTGGCAGCATCATGTTGTGGGGGTGATTTGCTGCAGGAGGGACTGGTTCACTTCACAAAATAGATGGCGTCATGAGGAAGGACAATTCTGTGGATATATTGAAGCAACATCTCAAGACATCAGTCAGGAAGTTAAAGCTTGGTCGCAAATAGGTCTTCCAAATGGACAATGACCCCAAGCAAACTTCCAAAGTTGTGGCAAAATGGCTTAAGGGCAACAAAGTCAAGGTATTGGAATAGCCATCACAAAGCCCTGACTTCAATGCTATAGAACATTTGTGGGTAGAACTGAAAAAGCATGTGCGAGCAAGGAGGCCTACAAACCTAACTCAGTTACACCAGCTCTGTCAGGGGGAATGGGCCAACATTCACCCAACTTATTGTGGGAAGCTTGTGGAAGGCTACCTGAAACGTTTGACCCAAGTTAAACAATTCAAAGGCAGTGCTACCAAATACTAATTGAGTGTATGTAAACTTCTGACCCAATGGGAATGTGATGAAAGAAATAAAAGCTGAAATAAATCATTTTCTCTACTATTATTCCAACCTTTCACATTCTTAAAATAAAGTGGTGATCCTAACTGACCTAAGACAGGGACTTTTTACTAGGATTAAATGTCAGCAACTGTGCAAAACTGAGTTTAAATGTATTTGGCTCAGGTGTATGTAAACTTCCGTCTTGAAATGTACATGTATTTAGATGGCTTTCTTTCATTGATCCCCAATATTCTGAACCCATTCTCTTGATGTATTCTAGTGAGTCTGTCATCAAAATTCTAACTAAAAGTTACAGCATATTTAAGGGGATGGCTTAGGATATTGGATATTGAAATATATTGGAAAAGTTTATTGGCAGTACAGCATTAAATATTGACAAAGTATATGACTAGGATCTACAGTGGGTCCGCTCATCATGCACAATGTTCTTATGCTCAAGTGCTTCCTATTCCATTGTGATTGGCAAACCTTTAATCACGATAGAGTTAAGCATATTAGATAGATAAAAGGTAAATATCTAAATCCTCTCCATCTACGGGTCTCTGTAGGAATTTTAAGCTGCTAACACCCTCTCTTAGAGCCAGAGGAAAAATGTAGCGGAGGGGGAAAAAATAAAAGTATTCTTGTCAGAGTTCATTAAGTGTTGTGGAACAATGGTGGAGAGGCAGGGCAGGCTGCAGAGAACACACACACACACACACACACACACACACGCACACACACACTGTCATTAATCATGGCTGACAAGGAGCTGGGGTCAGAGGTGGGAGAGCTGCCAGAGACTCTGTTATTGATTACACTGATACTGCCTCTCTCACTCAGAGAAGAGGGAGTGGGAGGGGGAGGTGAGAGCAATTGAGGGAAGTTTAGGTTGTACACAGTTTGCTCAGAGTAAAGCAGTAACAAACCGAACTGTATAGAAGCTATGTAACCAATATAAAAACATAAACTCTACCATCTACCAGTATTAGATACTTGCAACTGGGCAATTACACGGTAACAAAGTAATGCTGACAAAGACTTTTTCACTTTACAATGTTCAGATGCAATGTTTGGTAACAGAATTACGGCACAAACAGCACAAACCGTCATTATGCAAAATGTTCAGTGGAAATTGTTAATATTCCTTGTGCATTGAGTTGTATGGTTTGTTTAACTTTGCAATAATTGTTTTTTGTTTGGCATTCATTTTAAAGTGAAAAATCTGAGTCTCAGCATCAGCCTGTCGCCATGGAATTGCCCTACCGCTACAGATTGTTGGGTTTGAATAGTTTTGTAAAGAGCCAGATTGGTCCCCCACCCCAGCCCTGAGAAAGAAACAGTTAATTTGATCGATAAAGAGTTGCTTGACTTGTCCTCTATACACTCGTCTTCCTCTCTGTCTGCCTTCTTTGCAACATCTCCAGTTGCATTCAACTCTGCCTTTCAACTCTACCACCACAGGAAAAAAGACAGGGAGAGAAAGATAGAAAGGGAAAGGAGAGAAAGAGAGAGAGAAGAGAGAGAATAGAGTCGCTCTGGTGCCTGTGACTGGGTGACTGGAGGAGATTGAATCTCTCTTAAGTGCTCAGCTTGAAGGCATGTCTGGCCTCATTACATGTCAGTAGTAACAATAGTGGAGTGGCAGTGAAGACAGGTTGGAGTCCTCTGGTCATAAATCACTCTGCTACAAATGCCTGACAGGCTGGGAAACGAACACAACCACAGCACAGGGTAGGGAGGCCAGGCAGGCACTCTGTCTCAGTCTCGACACTACACAGCTACACCTCTTGGCTTGGATATACACACACATGCATACTCACACGCTCAAGGCAAGCCATAAAAGCACTGGCACAATCGTCTACAGAAGGCTTTTAGGACTAGGCGTCAGCCCTTGCTTACCAGAGATACTGTATCAGTGTTTAAATGTTGGATGTGTGTGTATGTGCAGTGTTCATGCAATGTGTGTGACCTCTCCTCCTCTCCTGTGCCTGTATGTCTGTCTGTGGCCCTGTGCATCAGGTCTACCTGGACTCATGGGTAGATGTAACATAGTAAATGTAAAGCCTGGACACTGTAATTAGTATATATGTTACGTTTTATATGGTATGGTATGTATTCATTTGTGGATTTCTATCATCCATTTACGAATTACAATTTGTACAATAGGTTAAGAATTGCAATTCATACAATATCCTATGGATTTGCAAAACGTATTATATGTTACGAATTCCAATTTTTGGTGGCTAACGTTAGCTAGGGGGCTAGGTGGCTAACGTCAGCTAGGCTAGGGGTTTGGGGAAAGGTGTTAAGGTTAGGGTTATGGTTAGGGGAAGGGGTTAGCTAACATGCAAAATAATTGCAAAGTAGCTTAAAAAGTAGTAAGTAATTGCAAAGTTGCTAATTAGCTCAAACACAAAAGTTGTCCGTGATGACATTCAAACACGCAACCATGGGGTTGGTATACATTTGCATTATACGCCTACCCATCCACCACGACCAAGCATCCTGCTTTCGTGTATGTGTGGTTGGACCATTGCAGGTTTTCAGTGACGTGCACGCCGGGGAACTTGAAGCCTTTCACCCTCTCTACTTCGTCCCAGTCAATGTAGAAGAGTACATATGCTCTCTGCTGTCTCCTGAAGTCCACAATCAGCTCATTCATTTTGTTGACAATGAGGGAGAGGTTATTTTCCTGGTGCTGTTCAGGCCTACCACTGTTGTGTGGTCAGCAAACTTTATGATTGAGTTGGAGACGTGCGTGGCCGTGCAGTTATTGGTGGAAGGGGCTGAGTACGCACCCTTGTGAGGCCCCCGTGTCGAGGATCAGCGTAGCGGATGTGTTGTTGCCTACCTTCATCACTTATATATATCATACTAATTTGAGTGTCCCACATTTATGTTTACTATGCTACGTCTAGTCTATGAGACCAGGCTGAATAGGTTGACAAGCGTTGGTGTAGATGAATTGTGTTGGGCAGAGAGTGGAGGGAGAGGGGGAGAGGGGGGAGGAGGTGGAGAGGGCAAGGCCTGCAGGTCATTAATCAGGCCTGTGACATGTAGAGCAGGAGCCCAGGAAGTCAGAGCTCCCCTTTGACTTACATACAGCTGCTGTTGCTGTTGCTTCTGGCCACACTCAATGCACTGGAGGTATATACCCCATATCCCTCCCCATGCACCTATACCACAGCACACACTCAGGGCCTGGGGCTCTCATCTGTCCAACTCCTTCAGTGTTTGTGTCACTCATTCCTGAATTTGACAGCTTCCCTAACCTTACCACCCTCCAACCCACACACCTCCTTCTTCTCTCCTTATGATTGATGTTATTTCTCCCTGCTCACATCTGAGGAGGTGGGGTCTCAGACTTTTACTTTTATTCTACTACTTTTGTTTTAGAGCATTATTGATCTGGTATTTTAATACAAAGGCATTTTTCTTAGAAACTGTAGCCTACTTTGTCAGCTGAAGATTCTCCTTACATGCACAGTAATTTTAATAATAATATCAAGCTGTTTTTATCTTTTAGGAAGAGAAAATAATTCAGAATATACTCCAGTTTCAGCCATTCCATCATGCACAGGTTACAAGAGGCAAAACCTGTTATTGTATTTCCTTCATCCAGCATTGAAACAAGAAAAGCCTTGAAAACGTGAGGGAAAAATAACTAATGGTCTGTTTCATTCCTGTTCCCATCCACTGCCATGACATCATCCAGACAGACACGCACACACACAAACACACACACACGCAGCTGCTTGTGTAATGACATAAAGCATTTAGTGTCTAAATGGTTGTTTCATCATCACCGGCCAGTAAATCAGTGGGTCCACCAGGCGTGACACGGGTGTTGAGCGATGACTCCTTATCAACTCCCCAACTTGATCTGTGGAACATCTGGAGTTCCGAGGTTTCTGTTAGACACCATTCCAGGACTTATGAGCTAGCTAGGTCTCATAAAAGTCTTGTTTTGAAATGGCCTTGTCTTTTGTCTGTGTTAGCAGTCCACCCAGTGATCTCTCAGAGGACCATACTATACTGACTTAAAAAATGTTTTATTAACTTAGTTTAGCCTTGAAAGGAAAACACTCTTATTTTCCAAGATATCCCAAGTGTAATAACTTCACAAAACAACCTAATTGTTATGTACAAATAACATAAATATTTGTACAGTCTAAAAGGGCAGTGATGGGTAAGAAACAGAGGAAACCAACATTGTTAAGAGGTGCTAATGAGGGGTGTAAAGTGCTGGTAATGATCATCATAACTCACTGTCCAATACACATCATTAATCACACTGGAATAGCAAATGAACACATACACACAGACGTCATACCCCTGCTGTATGACTTCCTACTTCAGTGGTGTAATGTTACTGGTCTTCTGCACACCCTGGAAATACACCTTGCTTTTCTCCCCTCTCACCACAGGACTGCCATATGCACACACACACACACACACACACACACACACACACACACACACACACACACACACACACACACACACACACACACACACACACACACACACACACACACACACACACACACACACACACACACACACACACACACCATCAGTGTGTGTGGCTGGATCAGGTCTACTGGTTAGACTAAACACCAGAGTTAGAGTCGCTTGGCTCTCAGCCATTAATTTACATTTACATTTACATTTAAGTCATTTAGCAGACGCTCTTATCCAGAGCGACTTACAAATTGGTGCATTCACCTAATGACATCCAGTGGAACAGCCACTTTACAATAGTGCATCTAGATCTTTTAAGGGGGGGGGGGGGGGGCAGAAGGATTGCTTTATCCTATCCTAGGTATTCCTTGAAGAGGTGGGGTTTCAGGTGTCTCCGGAAGGTGGTGATTGACTCCGCTGTCCTGGCGTCGTGAGGGAGTTTGTTCCACCATTGGGGTGCCAGAGCAGCGAACAGTTTTGACTGGGCTGAGCGGGAACTGTACTTCCTCAGTGGTAGGGAGGCGAGCAGGCCAGAGGTGGATGAACGCAGTGCCCTTGTTTGGGTGTAGGGCCTGATCAGAGCCTGAAGGTACTGAGGTGCCGTTCCCCTCACAGCTCCGTAGGCAAGCACCATGGTCTTGTAACGGATGCGAGCTTCAACTGGAAGCCAGTGGAGAGAGCGGAGGAGCGGGGTGACGTGAGAGAACTTGGGAAGGTTGAACACCAGACGGGCTGCGGCGTTCTGGATGAGTTGTAGGGGTTTAATGGCACAGGCAGGGAGCCCAGCCAACAGCGAGTTGCAGTAATCCAGACGGGAGATGACAAGTGCCTGGATTAGGACCTGCGCCGCTTCCTGTGTGAGGCAGGGTCGTACTCTGCGGATGTTGTAGAGCATGAACCTACAGGAACGGGCCACCGCCTTGATGTTGGTGGAGAACGACAGGGTGTTGTCCAGGATCACGCCAAGGTTCTTAGCGCTCTGGGAGGAGGACACAATGGAGTTGTCAACCGTGATGGCGAGATCATGGAACGGACAGTCCTTCCCCGGGAGGAAGAGCAGCTCCGTCTTGCCGAGGTTCAGCTTGAGGTGGTGATCCGTCATCCACACTGATATGTCTGCCAGACATGCAGAGATGCGATTCGCCACCTGGTCATCAGAAGGGGGAAAGGAGAAGATTAATTGTGTGTCGTCTGCATAGCAATGATAGGAGAGACCATGTGAGGTTATGACAGAGCCAAGTGACTTGGTGTATAGCGAGAATAGGAGAGGGCCTAGAACAGAGCCCTAGGGGACACCAGTGGTGAGAGCGCGTGGTGAGGAGACAGATTCTCGCCACGCCACCTGGTAGGAGCGACCTGTCAGGTAGGACGCAATCCAAGCGTGGGCCGCGCCGGAGATGCCCAACTCGGAGAGGGTGGAGAGGAGGATCTGATGGTTCACAGTATCGAAGGCAGCCGATAGGTCTAGAAGGATGAGAGCAGAGGAGAGAGAGTTAGCTTTAGCAGTGCGGAGCGCCTCCGTGATACAGAGAAGAGCAGTCTCAGTTGAGTGACTAGTCTTGAAACCTGACTGATTTGGATCAAGAAGGTCATTCCGAGAGAGATAGCAGGAGAGCTGGCCAAGGACGGCACGTTCAAGAGTTTTGGAGAGAAAAGAAAGAAGGGATACTGGTCTGTAGTTGTTGACATCGGAGGGATCGAGTGTAGGTTTTTTCAGAAGGGGTGCAACTCTCGCTCTCTTGAAGACGGAAGGGACGTAGCCAGCGGTCAAGGATGAGTTGATGAGCGAGGTGAGGTAAGGTAGAAGGTCTCCGGAAATGGTCTGGAGAAGAGAGGAGGCGATAGGGTCAAGCGGGCAGGTTGTTGGGCGGCCGGCCGTCACAAGACGCGAGATTTCATCTGGAGAGAGAGGGGAGAAAGAGGTCAAAGCACAGGGTTGGGCAGTGTGAGCAGAACCAGCGGTGTCGTTTGACTTAGCAAACGAGGATCGGATGTCGTCGACCTTCTTTTCAAAATGGTTGACGAAGTCGTCTGCAGAGAGGGAGGAGGGGGGGGGGAGGGGGAGGAGGATTCAGGAGGGAGGAGAAGGTGGCAAAGAGCTTCCTAGGGTTAGAGGCAGATGCTTGGAATTTAGAGTGGTAGAAAGTGGCTTTAGCAGCAGAGACAGAAGAGGAAAATGTAGAGAGGAGGGAGTGAAAGGATGCCAGGTCCGCAGGGAGGCGAGTTTTCCTCCATTTCCGCTCGGCTGCCCGGAGCCCTGTTCTGTGAGCTCGCAATGAGTCGTCGAGCCACGGAGCGGGAGGGGAGGACCGAGCCGGCCTGGAGGATAGGGGACATAGAGAGTCAAAGGATGCAGAAAGGGAGGAGAGGAGGGTTGAGGAGGCAGAATCAGGAGATAGGTTGGAGAAGGTTTGGGCAGAGGGAAGAGATGATAGGATGGAAGAGGAGAGAGTAGCGGGGGAGAGAGAGCGGAGGTTGGGATGGCGCGATACCATCCGAGTAGGGGCAGTGTGGGAAGTGTTGGATGAGAGCGAGAGGGAAAAGGATACAAGGTAGTGGTCCGAGACTTGGAGGGGAGTTGCAATGAGGTTAGTGGAAGAACAGCATCTAGTAAAGATGAGGTCAAGCGTATTGCCTGCCTTGTGAGTAGGGGGGGAAGGTGAGAGGGTGAGGTCAAAAGAGGAGAGGAGTGGAAAGAAGGAGGCAGAGAGGAATGAGTCAAAGGTAGACATGGGGAGGTTAAAGTCACCCAGAACTGTGAGAGGTGAGCCGTCCTCAGGAAAGGAGCTTATCAAGGCATCAAGCTCATTGATGAACTCTCCAAGGGAACCTGGAGGGCGATAAATGATAAGGATGTTAAGCTTGAAAGGGCTGGTAACTGTGACAGCATGGAATTCAAAGGAGGCGATAGACAGATGGGTAAGGGGAGAAAGAGAGAATGACCACTTGGGAGAGATGAGGATCCCGGTGCCACCACCCCGCTGACCAGAAGGTCTCGGGGTGTGCGAGAACACGTGGGCAGACGAAGAGAGAGCAGTAGGAGTAGCAGTGTTATCTGTGGTGAGCCATGTTTCCGTCAGTGCCAAGAAGTCGAGGGACTGGAGGGACGCATAGGCTGAGATGAGCTCTGCCTTGTTGGCCGCAGATCGGCAGTTCCAGAGGCTACCGGAGACCTGGAACTCCACGTGGGTCGTGCGGGCTGGGACCACCAGGTTAGGGTGGGCGCGGCCACGCGGTGTGAAGCGTTTGTATGGTCTGTGCAGAGAGGAGAGAACAGGGATAGACAGACACATAGTTGACAGGCTACAGAAGAGGCTACGCTAATGCAAAGGAGATTAGAATGACAAGTGGGCTACACGTCTCGAATGTTCAGAAAGTTAAGCTTACGTTGCAAAAAAATAAAAATAAAATACAAGATCTTATTGACTAAAATGATATAGTACTGCTGGCTGGTGAAGTAGCCTGGCTAGCAGTGGCTACGTTGTTGAAAGTGAAGCTGGCTAGGTAACCTCGACAATTTCACTAAATTTCTCTAAACTACACAATTATCATGGATACAAGGACAGCAAAGACAACTAGCTAACACTACGCTAATCAAGTCGTTCCGTTGTAATGTAAGTTTCTACAGTGCTGCTGTTCGGTAGAAGTTGGCTAGCTAGCAGTGTTGGCTAGGTAGGAGGACGGCAGCGCGGCAGGCGAAAAATAGCTGGCTAGCTAACCGATAATTACTCAAAGCTACACAATTATCTTAGATACAAAGATAGCAAAGAAAACTATGTAGCTAGCTAACACTACACAAGTCAAGTCGTTCCGTTGTAATGTAATCGTTTCTACAGTGCTGCTAATCGGTGGCTAGCTGGCTAGCTAGCAGGGTTGACTACGTTACGTTACGTTAGGGAGAGAATACCTGGCTAGCGAACCTCAGCGAACCTTGATAACTACACAATTATCACCGATGCAAAGACGGCTATGTAGCCAGCTAAGTAGCTAGCTAAGATCGAACAAATACAAATCAAAGATAGCAAAGACAACTGTGTAGTCAGCCAACACTACACTGATCAAGTCGTTCCGTTGTAATGCACTCGTTTCTACAATGCTGCTATTCGGTGGCAAGCTGGCTAGCTAGCAGTGTTGGCTACGTTGCGTTACGTTAGGGCGAAAATAGCTGGCTGGCGAACCTCAATAACTACACAATTATGTTTGATGCAAAGACGGCTATGTAGCTAGCTAAGATCAAACAAATCAAACCGTTGTACTGTAATGAAAATGAAAATCAGACCGTTGTACTATAATGAAATGTAATGAAAAGTTATACTACTATTCGGTAGACGGTGGACGTTTGCTAGCTGCTGGGCAGATAGCAGTGTGGACTACGATAGGCGACGAAATACGATAATTACGCAATTATCTTTTATACACAGACGGCTATTAATCATTCTGACACACTAAAAACACATTTCCCCTTTAATAACTGTATTTGGGGAATCACAGACCCTTTACAGTTTTTTACGATTGCTTACACACTAAAATTGAACTTTTCCCACAATTAGCAAAACCTTACACTCAAGGAGCAAAACACAAGGCTAGATTTGCACAACTGTAAGCACATTGTCAGCTTCACACTATTTGCAAAACATTACACACAGTGATTTGCAAAACACTAAACACACTTGTATACATCAGACACAGAAGTATATCATGATGTCATTTCCTTGCAATTCCAAAGCACTGACTGTAAAATTACCACACCTATGAGCCAATCTGTTAAACACAGCCATCAGGTGCACAAACACATGCTGATAAATTGATAAATTGTAGACACAGCCAATCAGGTTTAAGCACTATAAAAATACAGCAGGTAGGTTCACTTACCTTCAACCAAAATGGAAGCAGTCAGAAGAAGAGTGAGGGTGAGAGGAGGAGTACACAGAGAAGGAGAAGGAGGTAGAGGAAGAGGAAGAGGCCGAGGCCGAGGCCGAGCCAGAGGTCGAGGAAGACCTGAAGCAGGAGGAGAACGTGCACAAAGAAGAAGAGGACCAAACTTATCAAATGACATTCGTGCAACACTAGTGGACCATGTTGTGAACCACGGATTGACGCTGAGGGAGGCTGGACTGAGAGTTCAGCCAAATCTTAGCAGATATACAGTGGCATCTGTCACTTTTCGACAGGAAAACAGGTAAAAGAAGATCTGTCTACAGTTACAGTAATCAGCCGCTTATTGTATGCACCATATCAGCACTTGTAATACACCTTCATGTGACATTGTACAGTAAGTTACATGTATTATTCTCTACATAGGATTGAGGGTCGGGAACAACAAGGAGGAAGGGGGCCCATATTCACGCAAGAACAAGAGAGAGAGATAATTAACATGGTTTTGGCCAATAATGCTATCAGGCTCAGAGAATTACAAGCCAACATTATCGGTGACCATGCCATTTTCAATAATGTCCATCAGGTCTCTCAGTCAACACTGGCACGCATCCTGAAAAGACATCAGGTTCAAATGAAACAACTTTATCGAGTGCCTTTTGAGCGGAATTCAGAGAGGGTCAAACGGCTGCGGCATGAGTATGTGGAGGTTTGTATTGTTCACTTTAGCACTGTGATGTTGCATACTGCACACATGACTTCTTTACATTGACTGCATACTAGACCTATCCTGAACTACACAATCTTGTCTTTCACTGTATCTCAGGAAGTTTTGCAGATGGATGCTGAGGAAATCCTGCATGAATTCATATATATTGATGAGGCAGGGTTCAACCTCACAAAAGCAAGAAGGAGAGGCAGAAATATAATTGGCCACAGGGCTATAATCAATGTCCTAGGGCAACGTGGGGGTAACATCACCCTTTGCGCTGCCATTTCACAGCATGGGGTTGTCCTCTGTCATGCCAAAATGGGCCCTTACAACACACCTCACATTCTCGCATTTTTGGACCGATTGCACCACATCGTCACAGCAGGTAATGAAATGCACCAGATGCAATACACGTAATCTGGGACAATGTGTCATTCCACCGCTCTGCTTTGGTCCAGAACTGGTTTCAACACCATCCACAGTTGACAGTACTATACCTTCCACCATACTCTCCGTTTCTAAACCCTATCAAAGAGTTTTTCTCTGCATGGCGGTGGAAGGTTTACGATCTCCAGCCCCAGGCTCAGGTACCCCTCAGTCAGGCCATGGAGGACGCCTGTGACCAAGTCGACGCCGCAGCTGTGCAAGGATGGATTCGACATTCAAGACGGTTCTTCCCGCGTTGTTTTGCTAATGACGATATTGCTTGTGATGATGACATTCTCTGGTGTAACAGTCCTGACCTATTTATGTTAGTTTTTATGTGTTTATGGTCAGGGCATGTGTTTTGGGTGGGCAGTCTATGTTATCTGTTTCTATGTTGGTTTCGGTTTGCCTGGTATGGCTCTTGATTAGAGGCAGGTGGTTTGCATTTTCCTTTAATCAAGAGTCATATTTAGGTAGGGCATTCTCACTGTTTGTTTGTGGGTGATTGTCTCCTGTGATGTCTTCGTTGTGTTCGATGTATTCACTTTTGGAGCTGTTTGGCTGTTCGTATGTTTCGATGTCCGTTCCTGTTCGTGAGTTTACGTTTGTCCATGTAAGTTTATGTTCAGGTTGCGTGTACGTCGTTTTCTTATTTTGTAGTTTGTTAAAGTGTTTGTTTTCGTGTCATCAGTTTTCGTATTAATAAAAAAGATGGCATATTTCCCTGACTCCGCATATTGGTCTGAAGATCCTTCTCTCCTCACCTCTTCCGAGGATGAGGAAAGCGACAGCTATTACAGAATCACCCACCAAAATACAGAGACCAAGCGGTATGGGAATGCTAAACGGAGTAAGGGACAGAAGAAGGAGCAATGGACATGGGACGATGTATTGAATGGAAAAGGTGTCTACACATGGGAGGAGATCCTAGCAGGTAGAGATCGCCTTCCATGGGAACAGCTGGAGGCACTGAGGAGAGTGGAGGCTACCGGAGAGAGGAACCGGAATTATGAGGGAACGCGTCTGGCACGGAAGCCGAAAAAGCCCGTGAGTAACTCCCAAAAATTTCTTGGGGGGGGGATAAAGGGTAGTGGGCCAAGGGCAGGTAGGAGACCTGCGCCCACTTCCCAGGCTAACCGTGGAGAGCGGGAGTACGGGCAGACACCGTGTTACGCAGTAGAGCGCACGGTGTCTCCTGTACGTGTGCATAGCCCAGTGCGGGTTATTCCACCTCCCCGCACTGGTAGGGCTAGATTGGGCATTGAGCCAGGTGTCATGAGGCCGGCTCAACGCGTCTGGTCTCCAGTGCGTCTCCTCGGGCCGGCATACATGGCACCTGCCTTACGCAGGGTTTCCCCGGTTCGCCTACACAGCCCGGTGCGGGTTATTCCACCTCCCCGTACTGGGCGGGCGACCGGGAGCATTCAACCAGGTAAGGTTGGGCAGGCTCAATGCTCAAGAGAGCCAGTACGCCTGCACGGTCCGGTTTTTCCGGCGCCACCTCCCCGCCCCAGCCTAGTACCTACAGTGCCTACACTACGCACTAGGCTACCAGTGCATTTCCAGAGCCCTGTTCCTCCTCCACGCACTCTCCCTATAGTGCGTGTATCCAGTTCAGTGCCTCCAGTTCCGGCCCCACGCACGAAGCCACCTGTGCGTCTCCTAAGTCCTGTACACACTGTCACTTCTCCCCGTACTAGTCCTGAGGTGCGTGCCCTCAGCCAGGTGCCACCAGTGCCGGTACCACGCACCAGGTATAGAGTACGCTTTGAGAATACAGTGTGCCCTGTCCCTGCTCCCCGCACTAGTAGGAAGGTGCTTGTCATTAGCACGGTGCCTCCAGTTCCGGCACCACGCACCAGGTCTACAGTGCGCCATATCCGGCCAGAGCCATCCGTCTCCCCAGCGCCATCTGAGCCATCCGTCTCCCCAGCGCCATCTGAGCCATCCGTCTCCCCAGCGCCATCTGAGCCATCTGTCTCCCCAGCGCCATCTGAGCCATCCGTCTCCCCAGCGCCATCTGAGCCATCCGTCTGCCAGGAGCCTGCAAAGCCGCCCGTCTGCCATGAGCCTGCAAAGCCGCCCGTCTGCCATGAGCCTACAGAGCCGTCAGCCAGACAGGAGCCGCTAGAGCCATCAGCCAGACAGGAGCCGCTAGAGCCGTCAGCCAGACAGGATCTGCCAGAGCCGCCAACCAGACAGGATCTGCCAGAGCCGCCAACCAGACAGGATCTGCCAGAGCCGCCAACCAGACAGGATCTGCCAGAGCCGCCAACCAGACAGGATCTGTCAGAGCCGCCAACCAGACAGGATCTGCCAGAGCCGCCAACCAGACAGGATCTGCCAGAGCCGCCAGCGAGCCATGAGCAGCCAGAGCCGTCAGAGAGCCATGAGCAGCCAGAGCCGTCAGAGAGCCATGAGCAGCCAGAGCCGTCAGAGAGCCATGAGCAGCCAGAGCCGTCAGAGAGCCATGAGCAGCCAGAGCCGTCAGAGAGCCATGAGCAGCCAGAGCCGTCAGAGAGCCATGAGCAGCCAGAGCCGTCAGAGAGCCATGAGCGTCGAGAGCCGTCAGCCTGCCATGAGCGTCGAGAGCCGTCAGCCTGCCATGAGCGTCGAGAGCCATCAGCCTGCCATGAGCGTCGAGAGCCGTCAGTCTGCCATGAGCGTCGAGAGCCGTCAGCCTGCCATGAGCGTAGAGAGCCGTCAGTCTGCCATGAGCGTCGAGAGCCGTCAGCCTGCATGGACCTGCCAGAGCCGTCCAAACAGGACCTGCCAGAGTCCTTCAGCCGGGATCTGCCCCTTGTCCCGGTGTTGCCCCTTGTCCCGGTGTTGCCCCTTGTCCCGGTGCTGCCCCTTGTCCCGGTGCTGCCCCTTGTCCCGGTGCTGCCCCTTGTCCCGGTGCTGCCCCTTGTCCCGGTGCTGCCCCTTGTCCCGGTGCTGCCCCTTGTTCCGGTGCTGCCCCTTGTCCCGGTGCTGCCCCTTGTCCCGGTGCTGCCCCTTGTCCCGGTGCTGCCCCTTGTCCCGGTGCTGCCCCTTGTCCCGGTGCTGCCCCTTGTCCCGGTGCTAGCTGTTTATTTAGGGGAAGGTAGTGTTAGGGTGGTCAGTAGAAGGGGTAGAAAGAAGAGGGGAGTGACTATGGTGGTGCGGGGACAGCGTCCTGAACCGGAACCACCACCGTGGTCAACTGCCCACCCGGACCCTCCCCTGGACTTTGTGCTGGTGCGCCCGGCGTTCGCACCTTGGGGGGGGGGTACTGTAACAGTCCTGACCTATTTATGTTAGTTTTTATGTGTTTATGGTCAGGGCATGTGTTTTGGGTGGGCAGTCTATGTTATCTGTTTCTATGTTGGTTTCGGTTTGCCTGGTATGGCTCTTGATTAGAGGCAGGTGGTTTGCATTTTCCTTTAATCAAGAGTCATATTTAGGTAGGGCATTCTCACTGTTTGTTTGTGGGTGATTGTCTCCTGTGATGTCTTCGTTGTGTTCGATGTATTCACTTTTGGAGCTGTTTGGCTGTTCGTATGTTTCGATGTCCGTTCCTGTTCGTGAGTTTACGTTTGTCCATGTAAGTTTATGTTCAGGTTGCGTGTACGTCGTTTTCTTATTTTGTAGTTTGTTAAAGTGTTTGTTTTCGTGTCATCAGTTTTCGTATTAATAAAAAAGATGGCATATTTCCCTGACTCCGCATATTGGTCTGAAGATCCTTCTCTCCTCACCTCTTCCGAGGATGAGGAAAGCGACAGCTATTACATCTGGCCAGATCCAGCTAGGCGAAGAGATAATGTATAGTATGTTTACCGTAGTATTTTCTGTACAATGTTGTCAGTTTTTTTCAGATTATTTTTTATGTTTGTTGTTGTTGTTATTTACTGTAATTGTAACCTGTACTGGATACAGTATTTTACATTTGTCTGTTTGCTGAGCTAACAGTGTTATGCACACTGCTGTAGTAGCATGTAAACTGGGATATGTTTTGTTGTGAT